>NW_022103905.1:19236649-19248718 GCF_000313985.2 Echinops telfairi
TTTTAGGGCCTTGTTCATACAGAACGTAGGTCTAGCGCAATCCTTGCCCTTCTCAGCGATGCCTGAACAGTGCACGTGCCTCTGCTGTGAACTGGGATTCTTACTTCCGCCTTGTGCCTCAGTTTCCATTCTGGTGTCTTCTCCTTCAATGCTCCATGTGTCGGTGTGCTGAGGCCAAGATCAGAAACGTCCTCCTTAAAAACGTGGACGTGATGCATTTTCTTTTCAACGGAGCAAAGCCCAGCAGTGGCACCCCAACGTGTTCAATGGCAGCCTTTTAAAAGTGCACCCTTAAACTCTGTCCACAGAGAGTCAACTTACTGATTCTCTTTCCAAAATCTTCAGGACTGGTGGGAAGCTTTGCTGCCATCTTGGTGTGCCCACCCCTGACGAGAGCATGCACAGCTGTCTCTGTTCCCAGAGCTAGTATGTAGACAAGGCTACGAGCACTAGCAACGGCATTTCCCATCAGGAGATGGGTGGGGGTGGGGAAGAGGAGGGGGCCTGGCAAGACCACTGTCCTCTGTGTCTCCAAGATGGTTACAGTCCACCTTGACTGCCCAAAGCTTTTCCTTCATATCAGTTCCCAAAGCTAACATCCTGAACGCCACTGGTGCCAATCAATGGAAGACTGACATGTTTCCAAGGCACCCCACGTGTGAATACAGACTGATTGTCCCTCCTGGTATACAGGCTACCTTTCAAAAGTGTCCATTTCCACCATTAGAGCTTTTAAAAAAAAATCTCCATTTACCAGATCCAGACATTTCTTCTGACACCCACAGAAGGGGTCTTAGTAACAGGCCTGATTTTAGGCACTCAGAACAAGAGCAGTCCTTGATATTTTATGTGATATGAAGGAATAATCAAGACCCAACCCCAAAGTATTTCCAATCTGCCTTATGCCTGAAATTTCTGCACAGGCAAGTTCTTAAGACATTCTAAGTCCCCACATCCTATTTCAGTGCTAAATTATTCATAGAGAGGCGATTCATCACTCCCATTTAGCCAACAAGACTTGACATTTGTGGAAGTCTTTTGTGTGGGTTGCTCAGCCCCGTAAATTTAGACTTGGGATTGCGTAGACCTGAGTAGGAATCAGAGTGCCCTCATGTCCTAGCTGAGTAAACTTGAGGAAGTCCCTCAGCCTTTAAGATCTCAACTTTATCCTTTGTAGAAGGGGCATCAGAAGACCCCCCCTGTGAGGCTCCATGGTGCACAGGGCCGTTGTAGGTCAGTGCGGACTCAATGGGACCTAACGACAACAGGAGGAGTAAACGAAGAAACATCAAAAGGGCACTATGTGGAGATTACCATCTGGGTCGTGTTCAGTACTATGAATTCTCTTCCTTATGGGTTGGTTGACCAGGAAGCGTGAGATCAGCATAAATCTTTCCCTCAAGGTTCAGAACAAATGACGGAAACACAGGGTAAGAAAAAAAGAAACATAGAAAAGATAGAAACACAGGGAATCTTCTGAGAAGGCTGGCTTAAAAAGCGCATTCCGAGGTGTGCAAGTATGTGTGCATATGCAGATGCTGCTTAATAGGCATTTGCAAGAGCAGGACAGGAGTCTTGGTGGTATAGTGGTTAGGTGTTGGGCTGCAAGTGCATGGTCAGCAGGTTGAAAACACCTGAACTCTACAGGAGGAAGACTGGGCTTTTTCCTCCCGTAAACAGAATCCTGGAAGCCCTGCAGGGGTCGCTGTGAGTCCTCCATGGTAACGAGTTTGGTTTTGGAGTAGGGACAGAAGCGTCACTGGCCACGTGGAACGGAGGATTTCTGAGTGGAAGGAACGTCTACGAGAAGGAGAGACAGGGCCAGAGGCTAGCCAGGGTGATCTGGAATGTATTCCACACATTTGTTGATGGAACAGCTCTACTGACAGCCTTATAGGCGTCATTCCAGTTCTGTCCTAACTTGATTCCAACTCAGGTCTTGTTTTTGCTATCTCCAACATGAGATCTCAAGATCTTTGCCTGTGGGATCATTGAGTAATCAGGATGCACCCCATAAATATCTCCTCTACAAAAGATCCAGTTAAACAGTTGCTTCAACTCCTTTTCTTGGCGTGGGAAGGGGTACGAATCCTAAGTGAATCTTAAAAGGAAACCACGAATCAATGAGCTTGGTGACCACTCCAGAGACCACAAATGCCTATTGTTAGAGTTGAGGATAAAAGTTTCCACCAGTCTGATTTGCCACTGCTGAGGGAAGAAGCAGTGTTTCTGAGTTCCGGATCCATGAGTGAGATGCACTGAAGTTTGATTGAACTGCATTGCACTGTTACTTAAAAGATAAAGCTTCAATCAAATAGACGACCCTGGAAAATGCATGATGGACACAGTGAAGGCGCTGAGCCCCTTCTGTGATTTCTCTGTCTCATTCAGAATTGACGACTGTTAGTCCTACATTCTAATTCATTCCCTTCGATCCTCCTGCGCTCCCTGAAGAACCCAGATCAGGCAGAACCCAAGCTGCGTCCACCACAAAGAGAGTGGGCCTTGAGAGAAGGAAGATGGGTCCATGGTGAGTTAGAAACAGGATCCGATCAGTCCTCCTTCGACCTTCACCCAGGAATGGTACAAATGATGCACATGGGGTCTTCGTTGATAGTGAATACACTGTAGGATTAGGAAATTCAGCTGTAATTCTTTGAGGGGTTGGGGGTGAGGGAAACGATTGGATCGTTTTTTAACTTTTTTTTAATGATGAATTGGGGCAGGTTGACTAAGCAGACCATCGACTTTACATCAATAATCCCCGCACATTTAATTCCAGCTCATTCGCTGAAATCCCTTCAATGCACCTTCACTGGTCCCACGTCTCCTGTGCTTCCTCCTTCCAGTCCTCCCTCTCGCTGCACCCTCAGAACTGGGGAAATGCTGCTCTCAATTCCTCTCTGCTGTGTGTGCTTCACTCGTACTCACGTTCCCCTTATGCCAACTGTTTGGCTGAGAATTCAGTCGTGGGGATGAGGTCAGTCCAGAATTGAAGGGTGACGAAAGGCTGTTGTATTGGGGGCCCCACCAATTGCTATCTGACCAGTACATTTTGTCTGTGTCATGCTTTTGAGTTTGGTTGTCCATTTTTCTCCCATTCTAGTTAGGAGCTTTTAATCGCGATCACTGTCAGAGTCCTGGGTCGTGGTAGCAGGGCACCCTCCAGTGCTTCTGCTCTCAGGCTTGTGCAGACTGGAGTTTGCATGGTCCACGAGTGCACTGGATTAAGTGACTCTATATGTCGCTTGGTTTTGATCACTCTTCTCGGAAAGCAAGCTCTAATTCTCAGCCCCTGCAGTACACCTGACATTCTATGTGCCCCAACTTATCTAAGGCATAATGAAAAAGCACAACCAAGTGGACTCGTTGTTTCCATTTTCTAGGCAAAGAATCAGAAGTTCAACACGTCAAATTGCTTTTCAGTAAACAATAGAATCAAGGTGCAAACCAGGTTCTGATGACTCTGGGAGAAAGGATCCAAATAGCCTTTATATTTTGAAAACCTTCTGTTTACTGGAACCGTAGGCAGTTTTAAGTTTAAAAACAAGAAGTAATCTGAATTGGTTAATCTTTCTGTATGATTTAGTTCCCCCAGGGTTACTTTCCCCAAGAGAGGCAGGCAGAGCAGAATTCTTCAGAAAACGGCAACGATTACTGGCTCTATTTTTGAGAAATATCCCATGGGCGTGGAAATTAAATCATTCCAAGAACAACTACCCAGAATTACCATGAAGAGGTTCGAGCTCAAACACATACTTCAGGAACCCGACACGTGAGCACTGTTAAGGATTGAATTGTATCCATCCTGCAATGTGTGCTATAAATCCTAAACCTCTATGGCGAGGCATGTAATTCCACTCGGGCACAAGACTTCCCTGGCTGTGCTAATGAGACCATACCATTGTAAGGTATGCTTTAAGACAATCCCTTTCAAGACACCACAAGAGCATTTTGGGCACAGAAATGTAAATACGCATGGTGGGGAAGACACTGGCCACGCAAAGATAGCAAAGGACCGAGAAACAGAAGTCAAAAAGAGACAAGGACCTTCCCCTCGAGCTAACAGATAGAAATCTTAGCGTGGCCATTCCAAATTTAGGCTACTAACCCCCTCAAGGAATCTTGGTCGCACAAAATAGTTGAGGGCTCAACTGCTAACCAAAAGCTTAGTAGTTCAGACCCACCCTGTGGCTCCCAGGCAATCTGCTTCCATAATCAACGTTGCGGCCAAGAAAGCCCGGTAGAACACTCCCAGTCTGTCCCGTGGGGTCCCTAGGACTTAAAATCAACTCCCTAGCAACTAACAACAACTTACTGGGAAAATAAATATTAGTTTACTGGGAAACTATGACAAGGGGACAGGAGACAAGATGGGGAGCAGGACATGTCAGTCTGACTGACGGATAAGACCAAGGTAGAGCTCCTCAACCAGCAGCCTTCCAAAAGCACCTGGCAAGGGTAGCTGACCTTCAGACCATTTCAGACCAGAGTGGGGTCCACACGCTCCTGAGCGGACCAAGGCGCAGCACTGCATTTCCAGAACTCCAGGAGCGACTGCCCCACAAGAGCAGCCAACACTGAGCTGGAACAGCGTAACAATGAGGAAGTCCCAGCGTCTATGTACATCCTTTCCCAACGTTACCCTTTTCCATCCTTCCTTAGCATCTTCCAGGCAAGATCTCTGCTAAGTCACATTGAACACACCAAAAGATTTCCAAAAATCTTCAACCGGAAGACCAAAGAATTCTCTCTCAGCCACGTCGGCCAGTCAAGAGCAAATTCCCATGACGTCAGACAAAGTGGGAGTCAATGCCCCACCATGCACATCGTGGCTTCAGCGCTCTTATCTGATAGAAATTCACCAACGTGGAATGGAAATGACGTGACTATTATTTCTCGAGGGGGGAAAAGGGGAAATCCAGCCCATTGACTGGGTGAAAAGTTAGTAATAAAAAGGCAAGTCACCCAGACGTGGAGTTTCCTGCACCAGCACCACCCGGAAGTCTTCTCTCTCTTAAAATGAGCACGGCAGGGTTCTGACCAATGCTCGACCGCCCACTGAACCCACCACGTAGCCATTTCCCTCGGGAGGATGTCTCTCAAGAGTCAAAGAAACAGGGACCCTGCTCAGTGCAAGTGGCAACCTACTTTCAAAACAACTCCCCACACTTTAAACTAAGCAAACGACTGAGTTAAACCCAGATTCAATACAGCTTTATCAGGATGGAGTTTGAGTAATCTCTGAATCAACAGAATCTGGCGAATGTGTGTACACAATATCCATTATACAAATGGCAGACCACAAAGTCAAACTCTCTGCTAATCCAACCGACATAGGACAGCAAGGGAAGCCGAGAGGGATTCTCACTTCCACCCACAGGCCGTTTTCCTCTGGGCCAGGACCAGGAGGGCACAGGCTCTTCAGAATGATTGTCCTTATTTCTTGGGAAGAACGAGCGAGCCTTTTCCTCTCTGTCGGAGTAGAAAGGTCCTCTCTGGGTTGCCTGAATGGCTGTGGGTGACGCTCGAACATCACATAGCCGCACAACTACAATACAACTGGCCTCATTTTGTGCTTTTTAACCATGGTGGGGTACAAGCTACCAAGACCAAGATTAAACGAGTTGTTTATCGTCTGCTACATAGAATGTTTCAAAAAATGATTCAGTCACGTAATTACGGGGGGAGAGACAGATTTGAAATGGGCACTCACCTACAAAATGGGGTTCACACAATGACCAACACAGGGAAACAAAAACAGTACCCTGAGAGCACATGGAGATGTGGGTGGTCCCCGGAATCCTAGTGTCATCTTCTGGATCTATGGTTAAAGCATGTGCCCCTGCTATTTCAACACTATTCTCGTCATAGCCCGGTGTTCTGCTGGGGAGAGCTGAACATGCCGCAGAGTCAGATAAACCTGGGTCCAGTACTAGTCGACTCACTGACAACCGATGTGTGATTTGGGGCAAGTATCTCATTTCTGAAACTGTCTAATAATCTATCAAATGAGGACCAAATGACCTGTCCCCCAGGCTGTTGTACAGATACACAATGATTCCATCTGAAGTTTCTGGTCCCGGCACAAACCACTTCCTTAATATTTTCCCAGGCCCCCTTCCCTTAAGGCGGTGGTGCTCAACCTTCCTAATGCCACGACCCTTTATACAGTTCCTCACGTGGTGGTGACCCCCAACCATACAATTATTTTCCTTGTGTGTCATTATATATTGTGAAACATATTTATTTCTCATTACAATTAAATGAAGTTTTGTCTTGAAGCATGGTGTAGCATAGGTAACACTCTTCACACCAGGTACTGCATGTGGGCGTATCTGCGTGTGGGCGGACCCCCTGGAGACAGATAGAAGAGCGTGTCTCAGTTCCTAAGATCATCAGAAATATGTGTTTTCCCATGGTCTCAGGAGACCCTTGTGAAAGGGTCATTTGACCCCCAAAGGAGTTGCGACCCACAGGTTGAGAACCCCTGTCTTAGGTATCTTTCTTTTTTTGAGAGAGAGAGAGAGAGAGAGAGAGAGAGTGTGTGTGTGTGTGTGTGTGTGCGCGTTCAAGTGTCGAGTTGTGCCTGTGTGTTGTGGGCACGCATTAAATAGTTCTCATCATTTATTCAATAATGAACAGTGGCTGTTTCCTTCCACTCTATCTAACCCCGAGGCCCTATCTTGACTATGTTCTAAGTACATTTTTTATACCACTATGAGGCCAAAAGAAATACCTAACAATTCTGATCAGTAACTAGGTAGGCCCAATAACTGAAATATTTATGTCCTAACAACGTGGTCATTTTTAAAAAAGAAAAACATAAATAATAACAGCTCTGCTACTCACAAATGCACAGAAACCCACTCTTGTCATTTCTTTGTAAGTACTCCCGAGGACTTGCTACTGACGTCTGTGTGCCTGTCTGGCACAGCTCAGCATCTCTAGGTTTGAAATCAGATTGGCTACCCCCCCCCCCATTTCCTGTTGCACATCAATCTCGTGCCATCCTCCTGTTTATTACAGCCATTGCCGAAACCCAGCTTCTCAAAGCTGCAGCATCATTTAGAAGAATGCAGTGCATTCCAATACGGAAACTGTGATGCACCTCGGCTGGCACTTCACACGGTGTCTGACAGACGTCAAAAATGGCTGTATTTTCCTCAAATAGTTAAAATATTTCCTGGCACTGCATTGAGGTGGCTGCAATGTCCCCTCCTGTGCCTTGGCCCCCGTTTGGGAACCAGGAGACTAATGAACCACATTGAATCAGATGTTCTCTTCTGTGGGGTAGATTACAGCAGTATGAACTGAATAGCATTATAGACAAGTCTGAATAATAACGAGCCACACTATAACAAGGGCATAACGCTAATTTGATCTCATCTTCCAGGTTTTTGATAGTTCACCTTTTAAAACAGGTCCTAGAAATGCCAAACGGTCCCCAGATAAACTGCCGTCCATGTTCCAGGTACTCAAACAGGTGCTATTTCTCTTCATCTTATTATTTTGAAAAACCCTTGAGCATGGAGTCCCGAATTTCTGAAGCTGAGGAGCCTGGATGGAGTATTGCTCTGATGGGCTCTTCAAACCCTCAACCAAACATATCCACTGATATCTTTTTAAATCCAATCATAAACTAGCTTAGTTAATAAAGAACACCTACCTTGAGGAGTGTGTGCTTTTAAAAGCTACCGATACAGGAATACGTTGACAAGAGAAACCCCAAGCACAAGCCGGGGAAACTTCAGTGGCAGTACGCTGATGTAAATGGAGGAGAAATGATTCAGAAATGGAGGGTGAGAACGGTTGCAGAAGGTAATCGGTGTCACTGATTGTACAAGTATAAACTGTTGGGCATATTCCTGACAGCAAATAAAATAAATTACACACACACACAACCGCACTGCCATTGGCTCAATTCTAACTCCTAGCAGCCCTCTATTGGGTTTCTGAGACTCTAAATATTTATAGCAGAAGACAGCAGGTGGACTTGAGCCACATGACTTGTGGTTATAGCCTTGTGCAGTGTGTGTGTGTGTGTGTTGTGTGTGTGTGTATGTGTGTGTGTGTGCACCCTGATAGATCGATTCATAGTTTACCAGCTAATCTCTCTCACAAATAGGAATTTGTGAACTTGGGCTCAGCTTCCTGCACGTTCATCTATGAGAACCATCCAATACCTAAATTGCTGCTTGTAGGCTCGCTGCTCTGCATGTGATCATGTGTAAGAGCCAACACATGGTGCTGCTGCTGCAGACACTCTGCTATCTGCTGTTTAACTCCTCCAGAGCGAAAGGGTGATTCCAACCTTGACCATGCATTGAAGGGTGGGGAAAGAGGAGTTATTGCTTACGGGGCACTGTGTTTCTGATAAAGGTATTGTAAAAAATGGGAAACAAATAGTGGTGATGGTAGTACCTGGTAAAAGTAATTGCGATCACTGCGTGGGACAGAGTTTTTTAAAAGGTTGAGACAGCAAATGTTTTATTATACACATATTTTACTGCAATAACATTTTAAAATGAGAATAATGAAGAGAGTTCAGATGGACCAGAGATTTGCTGATAAATACCTAGCAATAATTTTTCTAAGATGAAATGCTGCCTTAGAGCACAGACTGATCCTTAGTATAAATATATCCGTGATGGCCGGTCCCAGCTACCAGGGAGAGGTTATGGAATTCAGAGTTAGTCGAGAACAGTTCTGGGGAGCTGGCTTCAGCCCACTTCTGGGCCCAGGGGTAATTTTTTACAGAAGGCTCTACATTAAGGACTATATTATTTATTTTTTTAATTGCAAGTGTTCAAATTTATTACCTTCGGACTGAGGTTTATTTCTCAGACACCCTAAATAACATCAGAAAAATGGGTGCTTTGGGGGAAATAAAGCAGGGTAACCCAAAGCATTTTGTGTGGACAATGAATTCTGGCCCTCTGCTGTATGCAGAGCACTAGCCGGCCTTCCAGGCCGAGGCGACCAGCACTCCAGAGAAGCAAAGTGTTCACCAGGCACCAGCCCCAGGTCCGCTCTGTGCCTGGGTTTTTGGGGAAGATCCCAGGAAAAGAAGCTGTAGAATCTGTCCTGAGGTGGTGACAGCTTGGCCATGGAAAGGACACTTAATACACAGGGAAAGGAGCGAGGAGACCTGGCTGCACACTTCTCTCCCGGTAACTTCAGAATAAATCAAGCAGCAGTGTCTGCCTTCCCAGGGGCACCCTGGGCCAAGACCAGCAGGATCTGTTTTTCTACTGTCAGACGCATTTATGGGCCCACTGGTCGATCTGACAATCAGCTTCACTCACAAGGTCTTCCGGAGCCATCCTGCCCTGAGTTAAGCTCAGTGAGGCTCCGGGTCCCATTCTGTCTCTATCTACAACTGGCGCCCCTCCACCCTCCACCCTCTACCCCAGCCCTCTGCTTGCCTCTCAATATCACTAGACCCCAGGCATGTGATCCTGTGCTGATTTCCATGGCTCTGCTTTATTGTGAGATGCAACTTGGCACATGTATTATATTCCACTAACAATTTTCCCAAGTCCAGGTGGCAAATTCCGAAGCTTGTCATTCACAATACACCGCACTATCCCACAGTAAAGTCACGGATGAGCGCACACCTTATTTGGAATAAATGGTAGCACAATAGTTATTACAGGGCTGATTACCTTCCCAGGGACCCGGAATTTGAAATTATGCAAAATAGAGGGCCAGTGTGTTAAAAAAAAAAATCCACACACTGCGGTTTAAATATGGCAGCAATGAGTACAGCCTCTTCTGACATGCTAGAAAGTTCCCCAGTAAACCACTACTATAAATGCTTTGCTGTGCCACTGATTGGATATGCCTTTGGAGGTACATTTTGCATCCCTATAGAACACTATATAAAGAAATATATATTGCTTGGAGAAATGCAAGGCCAATGGTAGTAAGCCTGAGGTGTCAGTCATGCTTAGATTATTCATATTGAGTGTCTATTACTCCTGGATTCCTTGAGTGGTATTAAACACGCTCAACTGCTGAATAAGTAGTTGTCGGTTCTGTTCCACCTAAGAGCATCTCTGAAGAAAGGCCTGGCAAACTCTTTTTGAGAAATTAAGCCGTGGAAAACCCCATGGAATACAGTTCTGCTCGGACACATGGGAGATCGCCATGGGATCAACTTGAGAGCAACTAATTGGTAAGTTACCACACTAATTATAGGCCCTAAGCTCAGGGCTGGGAACCACATTTGGTTTTCCCCCAAGGAGTATGCAGACTCGTTAATAGGCACAGGTACCCTTCCTACCTGTTCATGTGCCACATAGGCTAGTAAGGCCTTGAGACAAGCCCATGAGTCGGCCATTTGTACTTCCCTCTTCCCCAAGATTTATGCCGGGTATTGATAAGAACCTCCCCTCTTACAGCACATGTTACCTTGATGGCATAGTGGTCCTTGTGTAGCCAGGGCTGAGCCCCAGGCACGTGATGTGTGGGCTTGACTGTGAGTTTGCCCTAAATATTGATTTTCATGGAGCTGAGGAACCGCTTGGTTGGAGAAGATGGGGTTGAGCAATGGCAACAAGACAGATGGAGAAATGCCTAGACAGTCAGAGGGCTTGAAGAAGAGAGTGGGCATGAAAGTCAGGAGACCCGGGTCACCATGACCCAATTGCCTGAGCCACAAGTTTCAAGGTCAGATTGGAAGCTGCTTGGATGGGTGCAATGTTCTCCTTCACTGCTTGTCTGTGAACTGAAAGAGCTCTCTCACCACATGTAAAACACTCTGAGACTTGGGCAAGTTAGTACTGATACCCTCCTAAAGAAACCTGGAGAGATAAAGAAACCTTTCTCCTGGCATTTATACAGATCTAAATACAGGCGTGTATATATGTAAATATATTTATATACGACGATGGGGAAATAGATCTATGTACATATATTTATAGGTTTAGTATTAACATTGGGCCTCCACTCAAGTACTCCCTCAATGCAAGAATACTTTGTTCTATTAAACTGGCATTCTATGATGCTCACCTTCCCAACATGATCGCTGAACACAAAGCGGGTGCAGAAGCAAATGTGGTGAAGAAAGCTGATGGTGCCCAGCTATCAAAAGATATAGGTTCTGGGGTCTTAAAGGCCAGGGCTGGCAATCAACCATTAGCAGAAGCAGAAATCCAGAGGGAAGAGTAGAGATGAGGAGAAGTGATGTGGTCCAGATTGGCTAAGAACAGTTGATGGCACGGTGGAGCTCAGAGGAGAAAGCAGAGTACCCAAAGAAGTAGAGCCCAGAAGAATTCCTAATCTTTTAACACCATCATGGAAACTCATCGAGACCTGGAGGTTGGGGTGAGTTTATAAAGGATGGCATTACTCACACCCTCTGGTGAGGGCTGAGAGCCCTCAAATTAAATCTTTGGGCTACGGAGACTTATCTCCCGCTCCCCCTCCAGCCCCAGACCAGCAAGACTTGGGATATCTTAGTTACACAAGCTCACTTTAGCCATCTTTGAACTGAAATGCAGCCAGAGCCCTGAGATCACCTCTGTTCTCAGACCACTTCCTTGAGCCACAGGGCAACCCATGTCCCTCTTTAGAACAGCCCACTCACTGGTTTTCTCCCAAGCAGCCCAGCTTCCCAAATTTGCATGTCTACATGAGCGCAGAGCGCCCTGGTAAAGAGACGCCGTTCTGAAGACGCGTCCGAGACAGCTCATGAGATCAACTTTTTCTTCTTCTTTCTGCTTATGTGTGTTTTCGTCCTTCCTTCCTTCCTTTTTAAAACAGGGACCACCGTGCTTTCTTTTGAAGTGACAAGGGTTGTGACAGCTGTTCTATAAGGTAGTCACTGGTTAATGAAGACGCGGTGTCATCGCTGGGCTCTTTTGTGTTTCGCAGAAAGCAGTTGCTAAACAGGTGAATGTAGCAGCTCTGAGGCTAGGAGCCCAGCAACACCAGTCTTCCCATGAATACATAGCTCTACAAGTGAAGGAAATGCTACAGGGCTCCAGAGCATCTGCATCGGGCCTGGTCTGACAGGAAAAGGAAACAGCGCCCATGTGTGGCATGGCCATTGCTTCTGTGTAA
>NW_022103905.1:19249561-19258385 GCF_000313985.2 Echinops telfairi
GGCCCCAACCATCAGAGCAAAGCTCTCCCTCCCTCTCCGAAATCTTGTTTGGTCGTTTCCCTGCGGCCACTTTGTGCGTTCAGTGGTCTCCTTGGCCCTGTCAGCAATAACCAGACTGTATCTCAGGCCAGTAAGTTAGCTCAGCTATTTTAGCAAGTAAATCAAGTTTATCGCTCGGGCTGAACTACTCACAAGATATGCAGGGATCTTGACAATGACTTGGGATAGATACTAAGGCCAATTTGGTTGAAAATAACTAATATTTTTATAGCATATAAATTCATATAGCAGTTAGGATTCTCTTAGGGCCTTTACATACATTTCCATATAACCCACAGTTACGGACACGAAAGATACGGTAGCACACTGTTGGCCATATATACGAGTGTAATCATTTGGTTTTCAACACAATTCTTTGTGTTAGGAATGATTGTCCCCATTTTAAAATCAAGGAAATCATGGTTCAGAGAAAGCAAGTGCTTCAGAAATCGGGAAATTTTAGAATGCTAAAGTTCATGCTGGACCACTGCATTATTTTGAGAGGGAGGCATCCTCCTCCTCCTCCTCCTCCTCATCACTATCGTCATTAGCCTCATCATTATTGCTTTTCTTCACCACTGATACCATCATAAGGCAGAGGGTTCTCAACAAGATGGACTGTCACAGTGGCTGCCACGACAAAGGGCTCAAATGCAAGAACAGACGTGAGGATGGCGTGAGGACGGCGCAGGACCGGGCAGTGTCTTGTTCTGTCGTACAACGGGTCCCTATGAGTCCGAACTGACCCGATGGCACCTAACAAGAACAACACCACCACCACCACCGTCTTGACTCTCTATGCCAGCTACATTTTCCATGGAAGGTAACTGAGGTACCGAGACATACAGCAACTTGGTCAGGACGACCCAGCCTGGGAGAGATGGGAAGAAGGAATTTGGAGGCAGGACATGGCCTCAAGACAATAGAGGGAGTGAGTAGAGTCTCCTTTTCTGAAATATGTAATGTCATGGCAACCACCCCATCTGCCATGCGCCATCCTCCAGGATCGGTGGGAAGAGCAATAGCAGAGGCACGAAGAGCCATGGCCAGGTACTACTAGCTTGGCGACCTTGGACCTCTCTGGTTTCAGCGCTCTCAGCCATGCAACAATGAGTTGGATTACGTTC
Source organism: Echinops telfairi (assembly GCF_000313985.2). Taxonomy (NCBI): domain Eukaryota; kingdom Metazoa; phylum Chordata; class Mammalia; order Afrosoricida; family Tenrecidae; genus Echinops; species Echinops telfairi. Next base: position 19,250,728 of record NW_022103905.1, read on the forward strand.
TTTGCAGCTCCTACATTTTTGGCTTGGAAACTAGGAGCTCTTTGGCTAAGAAGAGGAGCTACATGGAAAACTAGCATAGCACCAATTTCTCAAAATTTGACCTGTAATGTCTCTGCCATCGCTTGGTTGCCACACATAGCCATCACCTTGTAAAAGGAGGAGTGATGGGTTCGGGATGTCCAAATTCATCATTCTTCCAGGAATAATTATTGACAAAAGGAGCCAAAAACAGACATTGCAGTCCATCTAGGGCCCATGTGCAATTCGACAAAGTTGCCCAGTTTGTTAAGACTCTAAGCAAAGTCACTGAGGCATGTAACTCCAGTTAGAAGTCAAGTTGGAATACTTGCAGCCTCTATTGTCGGCAACCTTGATGGCAGGTGCGAATGTGACACTGAGGTGTGCTTCCACGGCGTGTGTGCTTCCCTTGACAGCCTTCCAGCCAGAGAAGGCAAGTCTGGTTCTGGCTGGCACCTGTGCAGTTCTGATACCTGAACGCTCACCGCTCCCTACCTCCAACCCAAACCACACAGCTCACCCACATTCCGGCCTCCGGAGTTCCTTTCTTGCCCTGTTTACCCCGGGCACAGGGTCTCTTTGTCCGCTGAGTTTATAACTGAGCCATCTCGGAGGCAAGGGGATCCTACACTCCATGCTCAAGCTGAAAGTGTTGGGGCTTTGGGGGTTCACAGCTCCCTGGAAGAACTTCATTTCCATTGAAATGCTTCCCCTTGATTCAGAAGGAACCGAGAGAAGCAAAAATACTAATCAAAGTGGAATGCAAATATCTAAGGCTCCTTTTTCTAGAAAATGTCCTACACTCCTTTCCCCCTTCCATAGCACTAATGTCTTAGAAATAGAAGGGACCTCTGGAGAGACAGGATAATACCAAATTTTAAAATCTGTAGAATATGAGTACCGGGGTAGGCAGCAGGATCAGTGCATCTAAAAATCAGCTTTGGGAAGCACAATAATTGGAAAAGCCAGAAGAGCCATTCCTTTTTGAAAACTGTATTGAAAATCCTCTATGTTCGGGAGTCATTTTTCCCTAGAGACTCCAACAATAATACTTTGGATCCAATCTTCATTTCGACAGTGGTCTCTCGGCCATTTGTCCTATACCCACCCCTCCCCTCTCCACGGCCCCAGTGTTGCAAGCTGAATATTGAGCTTATTACCCATATATGGAGCGCAGTCCTGCCAACTGAATATTGTGCCAGGTACCACCACATCGGAGCAGTTAAATCCTGCTTGCTGCTTGGTGTACAGAGGCTGGGAATTACCTGGTTCTCTTTTCCGCAGAGAGTTCAAAGGGTAGTGAAAATAAAGAGCCTAGAGCTGTCTAAAGTCACCCCTGCAAGTCCACCTGGACAGGTGGGTAGAAGGGGTGGTTCGATCATTCCATGTAGCCTACCAAGTGTGCCTCTCTGCTTTTCACTCAGTGGATGCAGCCCCTTGCCATCACCTCTGGGAGAAGGAGGTGGGGCTGGCTGCCCACACCACCACCTCAGGGCAGGTTGGAACATGTCCTGAGTAGCCATGGGAGCCATGGACACCTTTCTCTGTGTGGTACCTGAGCTGGCTTTTTCCATCCCAATAGTCAGATGGCCAGGCTTGGGCGGGCTTCCACTGCCCAACCTGCTTTGGTTTCCAAGTGGGATGTTGGATCTTGGCACAGATTCCCAAGATGAGCTGTTCTGGGAATTCAGGGAAGATCTGGGGTTTTGATGGAAACACAAAAGGATTGTCATCTGCAATCCTCACCGACAGCAAAAATCAAAAGTTTGCAGCAAGCCTAGGGCCCAAACTTCTTCCCACTTTTTAATCTTCTCCTGCCTGTAGCCTTTATTGAACTATTTAACTCTCATGCACTCTGAGAAAGTCTGCAGAAAACAGATGCACAGAATATTTCTAAAGGAGGGGTGCATGAAGTAGCCAATCCACGTTCCTAATTGTAAAGGTAAAGAAATAGAGGGACAGGAGGCAGGAGACTTTGAACAAGGTACCCACTCAGTGTCCACCAGAGTTGCGGACAGAACTCCAGCCCCGGCTTCTGGCTCCAAATCCAGATTTCTCACCATTGGAGGCTTTGCTGTTGATTCTCATTTGATGCTTGCAGCCTCCCGCTAAAAGAGGGGTCTCTCTGGTGGACAGGAGCGAAAGGCCACAATTTACAACGCCTCCGTCTTTTTACAAAGCAATCTGGAATTATTATTATTCTTTCTTTCTTTGTTTCCATCTGGGCATCTCTGCCTGTTAAAAGCAACCTAACCCTTCACCATGAAGGTGATGCAGAACTCTGTCAATAAAGTAAGCCGAAAAGCCCTCTGTTTCCAGCAGAAAAATCTATATGTGCCCTTCAGCCTCATCATTGAGTTGCAAAGGGGGGAAATAAAATTGTTTCCTAGCTGTGCTGAGCCATTCCACCAACACACCAATAAAAAGCAAGTGGTGTTCTTGTCCCTGGAATGCCAGGTTCTGAGTCAGATCGGTGAGGTAAACAAGCACTTGGTTATTATCAACAAATGATTACACTCCAGGTTGTATTGAACAGAGAGAGAGATTTGAACTCTTGAGACTAATTGGAAGATTTTTTGAAATGTCAATGTTGACGTTCCCTGTCTGGAGTTCCCAAGCTACCCTGGAAACTAAGCTTGAATCTTAAAAACGCTGGCTTCCAGAAAGCCCCATGTTTTAATCTGTCGACATGACTATTAATCCTCAGCCAATCACTTAGCTAACTGGTACCCCCTTTTGTCATCAGGTAGATGGGTAATAACCACTTACCTGATCATTTTCAGAGAATTATTACAAATACATAATAGCGTTCATTCGTAGGGTCTTCTCACTTGTAAAAAAAAAAAACTTTACAGGCTCAGTGTCAATGACTAACCTCAACGATCCCCCGCATTATCTGTAAACAGGTGATTGCCACCATCCTCAAATCAGCCCTCTGAGGTTGAAGGTTGTTGTCTCATGTTGGAGCCGAGAGGACTGAGACTCAGAGGGCCGGAGCGGCTCATCCCCATCCCGTCAGCCAGAGACCACCAGTGAAGAGCACACCTGGATTGGCTAGTGCCATACCCAATTCTCCCTCCCCCGATCGCCTTGCTTCTGAATAGTACAGGCAAAATGCTTTGAAAGCTAAAGGAAGGGTGCTGTCATGACGACGGCCCTCACTCCTCACTGACTGACCTGGTTACGTCCCCCAAACCAGGCTGCTTTAAGCAAAAACGATGGGTCACCCAGCCAGATCCCACAATGGACGATGATCACATCCCACACTGGTCCCAAAGGACACCATGACACAGTAGACCAAGGAGATCGTACGTCAGCTGCCCATCTCTGAGATGCATGGCCCAGTCAGGCTGACCCGTTACCTTAACCGTGCCAATCAGTGGTGCTCTGGCTTCCCGCCCTGGTGTTCCCTGGTACCCTTCGTGTGCAAAGTAGTCAGACTGTGGTTTTTTCTACTATTTCAGACACATACAATATCGGAAAGTGAGATTGGTGATAACTGAGGAGGAGGTGCAATTAAATTCATCCCCACACTGTCAGTCACATCAATATTTAGGAGTCCAGGCTCCTCACCGTGGACATAAATCATGTTTACAAGTCTCCAGGTGTCCTGATGACTACAGCAAGCTTCTCTGTGATAGGAACAGCTGGCTGTGTCTGGGACGCTGATGGACAGATGAAACAGCTGGGCCAGGCCTGCAGCACGTCCACGCTCCTGGGGCCACATACGTGGCTCGAGTAGAGACTATTGAAGTAGCCCAATCTTTCGTCTTATTCAGGCTCTTGATTTTATTTGCAGACAAAATAGAGAGTCATCCTAATGCCACGGATTCTAAGATAACTATATAAGAGTAACATCCTCTTCCTCCATTTCTTCTCTTAAGGTTTATACCCCCCGAGTGGGGATTTTAAAAAAAAATCTTTCTACAATGAGAGGCAGGTTTAGAGTTAAATTATATTAAAGAATCACTACTGGGTAACAGAGTCATAAGCACCAATGAATAAATAAAATACTAAGAAACTCTTCATGGGAGTAAAGGATAGGGGGAGACAGGAGGATGGTGGCAAATCTCGGGTGCAAGAAAGAGTACAGAGGTGGGAAAAGGGTGGAACAAATGCATCAGGAACCCTGAAGATAGTCCACCTGCTTACCTTTGCTGAAAGTAGCACCTACCCGTGAACCCCCTAGGCATTAAGAAAACGGTCTGCAGCTCCCTCAACAGGTTCCATCATTCTTCTTTAGATTATTGGATCAACTTTGCCGAGGTCAGTTCCACCTCCCTCACATCTACCCCTGATAAAATATACAACTCGATGGCGTCGACGTTGAGCACAGAACAGCACCGCTGTCACCGCAAACAATCCAGGGTCCGCAATGGGTTCCCTTTGAAGAAGGAATCCTCTACAACGGGAGCTCTGCCTTTGGCCGGTTCCGATACTTTGTGACTTGTGTAGGGATGCCTTCTGATCAGGATCTTCCAATGTTCCACGGTAACCTTGGAACCTCACAGCCACTCTGTGGAGGACCTCCCTGCTCTGCCCAGATTCTGAGCAACCGTGTATGGGGAGCTCAGAGCCCAGCCACCAGGATGGGCTCCTTGGCCTTGACCAGACGGTCCACTACCACTTACTTCCACAGCCTCGACACTCACAACTTGCAATGTCTCAGAGATTTCCTGGTCAGGCTTCCAGCATCCAACTGCAAGAGGGCAAGCCTGGGATCAGCCCCACCTCTCTTTGGGAAGCCTGAAGGAAATGGGCCAACATCTTGGTTGCCAAGTCCCCTTACGGTATTTGCACTTCTTAGAGACTGTCAGCACTATTCCCCACACTGACCACCATGTGACAGGTGGCGCTGTCCTTTATCTGGGGTGCCAAAGGGCTTGCCTCATTCCACGTCTTTCTATGCCACTGCTGGTCAAGTGGAAAAGGGACAGGCGGCTAGCCCTGTGTTCAGGAAAACACCAGAACAAAGATGCGACAGTGTGTTGTTGGCACTGGGCAGCAGCAGGCAATGGTCAGATGGGTCCGTGCACTTATTTGGTTGAGAACAGAACCTGCTGAGTCACGGCGGCTGCAGATGTTAGGGTCAACGTAAAGGTTGCAGAATTACTCCAGAACTCAGACTCATGGCCGTCTCGTTGATGCTGACCGCTATCAACCGGACGGAGCAGAGGAGACGCCCATTGTCTGTGCCCAAGCCTGCACATCTCCACAGGAGTAGAGAGCCTCGACGTGCTCCCTTGGAGCAGGGGTGGTTTTGAGCTGCTGACGTTGAGGTTCGCTGCCCAGTGTGTAGCCCACTGCACCAGCCAGGCTCTGTAGTGACGGAGTTAGAGTCCGTTCAAGAGAGTCTGCTTGACCCAGCAGGTCCTTCTTTAGAGAATTGCCCTTCCTCCTCATGCCTGCCCTTCTAGCTTCCATCTCTGAACTCAAACCACTGACCATCCCTTTAAAGTGACCTTTTCCCACGAAACGTCTGTGTGAGCCTTAGGTTTGTGACGTAGTGTGTGTGTCTCCTTTGGAGACTGTGAGCTATGTAGGGAAGGGACCAGGTCCTGTCCACCCTGTGTCTAACTCCAGGTTTAGGACCTCAAGATGCTCGAAAGATGATCTGTACTCAATTGGCTGGGGAACAGCTGTGGGAACAAGGAGGGGTGCGGGGGCGGGGTGCGTTTGGGGATGGGGGGAGGCACCTTCTTCAGGCAGCGGTGCTAAGTTGCCAGTCTGTGTATGGCCAGGGAATGATGTGGGATCGTTTGTTGAATTAAGAAGTTCTTTTAGACTCAAGAAGTGCCAAATGCAAACGGCAATGCTGTAGTGTGTGAGACAGGGCTGAGGGCATACGGAAAGGCGTTTCTCCAAAGGGCTTGTCCAGGAAGAAGGTGGGCTGGGGAGTGAGGGATCTAGGCTCCTAGTTAAAGAGAACACACTTAGGATTCTGCAGCAAAGGGTGGAAGCGGACTCGATGGCAGTGATTTTTTTTTTTTTAGCACAGCCAAGCTTTGGGAGAAAAAAGGCAATCATGCCCCCCTCTATCCATTTATAGCTAGATTTATATTCAAGACAAGCCATCAAAGTATGCTTTTGATCTGTGGTTTATGGACTTGTCTTCCTAGTTAACTCGCTCATTCTTGTTCACGGCTGTATCCCCAACACTCAGCACCATACCTGGTGCACAGAAAACACAAAGTAAAATTTGTGGTGAACGAATAGTTCATAGTCCGACAGGCTTCTTCTCGCATAAAATGGGCTTTCCCCCCCTTATGCTCTGAAAACACAAGTGTCTTGAAGTGAGGTTTCCGTTGAATACCTTACTCGTGTAGAAAGTAGGCATGGGCGTAATTAATAAACGAGAGGTGACTCCATGGGACTCAGAGTCTGGGAGTTCTACTGTGTAGCAAATAAAGACAATACAGAGTCACAGCCCAGCCTGTACAGGCGATGACCCTGTGCTGAGAGGACTCCAGAGGCTGGTGGGCCATGCAGCCAGAAGCCCGCGGGAAGCGCTCAAGAAAGGAAGGTGAGCCACATGTTGGGCGATGTGCTCTTCCCTGTCCATGCCGTCCACATCATGGAAACATTATGGGAACACCATGGTGGTCTGGACTTCACACACGAGAGGAGACTCCGCAGGGCTACCCTCAGACTGGAGGCTGCCCCGGGAGGAAGTGGCCGGGCCAGGATTTGAGCATACATCTATCTAGCGCTAAAGATGAAGGGCTTGTTTCAGCCCACCATCTATCTGGCATCTATCTCATAGACTTCCTCGGGCAGAGCAGAGTGCCAAGAGACACGAGGGGCACCTTCAGGGAGATTGACTGGCAGAACAGCCACAACGTCAGGCTCCCCCATATCAATGTTGGTGCAGGTGGCTAATGTAGGACCAGGCAACGTTTCATGCGGCGGTACACAAGGAAGGGTGCCATGGCTCAGAGCCAACTGGAGCGCAGCTACCAACAATCCCAGGGTAGAGTCTCTACCTGTTCGGCCCAGAGCAGGCTACAAGGGGTACCAATACCAGCTGTTGGAACTGCATTCAGATCATAAGCACTGAGATTTCTTGGCCCATAAATGGTCTATGAAGAGTCCGGACTCCACCCAAAGGAATACCCATGGGCCACCTTGGAAGTGCTCAGTGACTTTATTGGTTGGGGCAAGTGGGGGAGAAAGATATTTACCGGAGACTCAACAAACCCTCGCAAGTCACACTTAATCTGCAATAAGCTTGGGGGGTTGAGGAGGGCCTTCAAGAGGCAGCGGCATCCAAGGTCTCAGTCTCGTCTCTGTGGCCAGCCTGGCCGCTCAGCACGGCCAACGCGGAGCCTCGCTGGTGAGCGCGGGAGCGCCCTGCTTTCACTCCGCCGGAGCAGATGCTGTTGAGTGGCAGGTCAGGGGAAGTGCGAGGAAGCATGGGAGAGAGTCCGGAGGCCCAGACTCTGCTCCCTGTGCCCCATGCTTAGGGGCAGGGCCTTAGAGCAAGCGGGGTGGTTGTTTGGCAAATAATCACTTCTCCTCCCTGGACTTCATCTCCTTATCTGCAGATGAGAAGTCTGACCAAGTCTTTCTACAGCACTGGGGAACTTTCAATAAGGATGAAAACGCTCCAGGTTTGTGCTGTCTCTGAGAGTGCTGGTCTA
>NW_022103905.1:19258645-19265918 GCF_000313985.2 Echinops telfairi
GGGGGGGGCTTGACCCATTGACTCTGCAGTTCATAGTCTAACACTGATGCCCTGTGACACTGGGGCCCCTTCACATGTCCTTGGTGGGTCCCTGTTGGACAGCAATTCAAGGAGCCTTTAGTTAGAAGGGGTAGCAAAGAAAGCAGTAAGCGGCTCAGGTCAGGCAGGGACTAGCCCACGATAGTTAACTTCTTCAAGCCTCAGTTCCTTCCTCTATAAAGTGCGAGAAAACTGCCTGTCCCCCACTTTGCCTTGGGAATTAAATGGGAGCAAGCAGTATATCCGTTGTCACCTGCCAAGGCCTCCACGTGGCTGCTAGCTGCTGTTAAGTACGTTCTAACTCATCGCCGCCCCACTGACAACAGGACAGGACACGGGCCAGCCCTGCAGCCCTCTCACAGGCCTGGCTACACCTGAGCCCACAGCTGCTGCATGCCCTCTGTCAATCCCTCTCGGTGAGGGTTTCCCACTTGCTCACGGCCTTTCATCATGGAGGCTAAATAAAGCAAGCGCCCATGAAATGGGCCTGGGGTTGGGGTGGTGAGCATGTCTCTCGAGATGTGTCACATCTAAAGCCAAGAGGAAGAGAGAGGTTGACGTGGCCTGGGTGGGACAGGGAAGGGGCCGGGAGGAGGTGTAATGGAAGGAGAGGCAGCTCCCCAGGGCTGCCCCTGTGTGTGCTCTTTGACTGAAGGGGGTTCCATGACTAGAGACTCAGATGCCCTCCCTGTGTCCTCCTGGCGTCACCCAAAGGGCCTCCTTGTACAGGAGCAGCTCTGACTGGCCAGGGATCTCACAGAAGGCCTCGAAATGGACCCTTACAATCCCGTGCAAATGCAGCAAGGTCCTTGGCATTATCTTGCAAATTTGTGGACCTCCAGAAGCAGCCAAGAAGACACCTGCTGTGTTTCTCCGCTGGTGTTTTCCTGCTAGAGTATGTAAACCAGACCTACCTCCCCATTAGAATAAAGAGAAGGCAGGGTTGGATTTTTTCCTTTCTTAATGCAGCATTTCTTTAATAGCAAAAACATGAAAACCATTTTTTAAAAGCTCTGATTATAGAGGAACGGATAAAGAGATTCTGGTACATTCACACAGTGGAATAGTTCACATCGATGAAAAACAATGGGAACTCTCTTAAACCCGGTGAGTCCTGGACAGAATTTGAGACCATTACAGGTAGCAAACTTAGTCGATCTGATAAATATGAGAAAGTCAATCCCCAGGGCCTCTTTTCTCTCCAAATATGCCAACTTTGGATAATTCACATTAGCTCCAACTTAAGAAATAGTTTCTTTCCCAGTCAACTGTCACAAACACCCTTTGGCACACCTGGAGAATGTGTAACTAGCCCCATATCCGAGCCACAGCACAGGCAGTTAGAAATGGTGGAGGTGGGGTAGGCCCCAAGCCATCAGCAGTTTTCAAAGACTTTAGGCAGTGGCCTGGCCACAGAAATTAGCACCCTGCGCAAGCCTGGACATTGCACCCCTGTCCAAACATCTGACAGTCACCTTTCAGATAACTTTACCTTAATATCTGCTCAAAAATACACGTCAAACTTGTAATCATTTATTGAACACACTATAGCACCGTATGGAAATGCCATCTGCATCTCCCTTGCCTTCATTGACGGATGTTGGTCTCAGATGTGTTCAAAACCATTTGTTCTCCCCAAGTTCCTCTCCCTCTACACTCAGTAGAGCACAGTCACACAATCTGCATCACGATCCATCCCATTCACAGGCACTGAGAGGGTCCCAACTCAGAGCCACCCTATAGGTCCCCCTAGAACTGCTCCCTAGGGTTTCCCCGGCAGTTCATCTTTCTGGAAACAGAAAGTCTCTTCTTGCTCCTGTACTCCACCACATAGGTTCCTCGCCATAAGCCAGAAAAACCAAGGCCAACCCCCTGTGACCTAGTAGGTCCCGAGGGGCATCACACGTTCATTGTTGGTCAGCAGTTCAAACCCCCAGCCGGCTTTCTGCTCTGTAAACATTTAAGTCTCTGAAACTCAAAGGGACAGTTGTAGTCTGTCCTACAGGGTTCGTTATGTGTGTGAATAAGAACCTCAAGTCATGGAGGCGCTTAAATACAAAAGTGTTGCTCTTAACTTGCAGAATGATCCCTCCCTGCCGGCAGGGAGACTTTGATGGTCAGTAGAGACTGCTGGGCAGGGCCTCCTTCTCATGGCCCCCAGGCCGCATGCCACGCAGGCAGGCCGTACCTTCCACCTGGCTCTGACGCCTGTGTTTGGAGGGGGAGATCTGGGTGGAAACCCAGGAGGTAGCTGCACGGCGGGCCCTGATCTGTATCAGACACTCAGGGCCTAATCAGATCCTGCTGCTGTTTCACTCAGCACTTAGCTTATTGCAACTTGAATCTGACGCAACCAACGTCCTCCCGAAGAAAGTCTAATTTGGGCCGGCTCCACAGCAGTAGTGTTGACAGGGAAATTCCCCATCAGATCGGCGATGAGGTGGGAGGTGGGAGGTGGGAGGGGAGGGGGACGTGTTGCTTTCATCAAAGCAAGCCTGGAACAAGTATTAGACTCCTGTAACATGAAGGCCACCAACCACTTCTGCACACTGCCACCTGGTGGGAGCTGCTGCCAACTCCATCGGCCGGCCTCAGTTCTGGGCGCCCGCCCCTGCCTGCCCTGCTCCCAAACAGATGTAATGTAGGAAAACGTCGTACATTTTCAATCCAATGGACCGGTGTCTTCCACATGGAGCGGATTCCCACCCACCCCCACCCCCACCGCCACCCCCATCGCAATCTGGTTAATATAATTATTGCTTTCACGCTGCGAAGCCAGGTTATGTGATGGCTTTGTTTGTTACTATGGTTACAAGTCCAGTAGCCCTTCGGGAACATAAATCTAGCAGCCCCTGAAAGTCGATTTCTTTCTGCCCTGGTGCAGCCGTCCTCAAGCACGTCCCAAACCAAGCCGAGTGTCTACATTTGTCTTCTGCCACAAAGAAAGTGATTTCTGGGGCTGGCTGTATTTGCAAGTTCTCCAAACCCAGTCCAGACACTTTCTGCAACTGCTGGGTGCGGCCTCACCTTCGTTCCCCCCATGACTGGCCTGCCTGTAGGGAGACAGCCAGGAGGGGAGTCACTCGGGAGGGGGGATGTCACCTGGGCTGTGGGGAGCCGGGGCCCTCGTGTTGGACAATGGAGAGTTTTTACTGGTCCGTTAACTCTTAGCTGACTAATTTACCAGCTACGGACAAGCCCTGGGCACATCATCTCCCATGAGTTGAATGTCTCTGGCTATAATCCTTTCCTCTCACGCCTCTGAAGCATCACTCTGATCTCCTGATGGAAACAGAGTTATAATCTCCGCACCGAAAATGACCCAAGTTCAAGGGGCCACCCTCAAGTGACACAGTGCGACGGTGTCTCAGCTCTGACAGCAGCATTGCGCACGCAGCTGAATCAGACCCCCGCGTCATTTTCCCTGTAACGTTAACTCTGCTCCTGGGCTCGGGGTGAGCGCTCACAGCCCACCTTGCTGGCCACCTCCACTAGGCATCACTCCCCTTCGACAGACGACAAAAGGGCGGCTCAGCAAGCTTCCGTAATGTCCTCAGATCACACAACCAGTCAGGGCTCGGTGAGGACTCCTCGTTTGCCACCTCCACGTTCTGCTTTCATTTTCTTTTCTTGTCTTTTTACTCATTTTATTGGGGGCTCATACAACTCTCATCGCCATCCATCTGCTTTCATTTTCATGGACGCTGGCTGCCCACCCAACAGACCCTCACTTTCCAAAGCCACACAGGAAGACCCGCGCTTTTCACGAAGCTTTGAATGAACGCAGCGGAACAACTCACTCATCCCCCCCCGCCCCCCCCAACAAAACCAACCAACAAGGATAGCCAGTGGCCATCACAGCCTCCATTCCAGCTCCCGGGGACGATGGGAGTCAGGGCAGAACTGTGTAGGAGAAAGTGATGGGTTTGGTAGCCTCGTGGTGAATTTCCACTTGCCACCTACTAACTAGCTATGCCATTCAAATTTGTGATCATCGAGCAGGTACGTGGTTATTTACACCACGCACGTGATAAGGTAATTTGTAGTTATGTAATTTCATGGTAATTATGATTGGCATTGCCATGTAGAAACCGAGCACTTTGGCGGCGTGTGATTAGCAGCAAATGGTTACCCTGGTATTACTGACATGAGTCGCTGTGGCCTTATAAGAAAAAGTTGTTCTGTCAGGAACTTGATGCTAACATTCCCAAGTGCCAGGGAAAACAAACAAACAGAACAACAGGAAACTTAGGGAAACTTGGAATCTCTCTCGCTCCGTCTTCGTTGGGCAGGAGAGAGGATGTAGTTGGGCAGGTCTTTCCTGTTTCTGGGCACGTCTGGGGTGTCCTGGGGGCCGAGAGGAGGTGGCGTGTGAAAGGCAGCCACGGGCCCTGAGTAGAACCTGGCTGCCCATCACAATGGCTGGGCCAAGGGATGGTTGGGAATTACCAATCTGTGGAACAGCAAGTGAGGCATCTCAGAGCATCTGCACTTGAGCCAGGAGGTACCAGAGTCAGGAGAGAGGGAAAGGCTGCCTGGCCCTCACTGCAGGGCATAGGAGAGCTTAAACTGCGGAGAAAGGACCAGAAGTAGGGATTTTGCTTCAGGTTCGAGGGAAAAGACATATAACTCACAGCACACGGGGATGCAAAACCAAACCAAGCCAACAAACAGAACCCCGAGCTGATTCCAATTCTAACTGACAACAATCCCCCAGGACACGTCAAACAATCTCACCGTCTGTTGTCTTTGTAGAAGACATCTTTCTCCCTCAGAGCACCCGGTGGCTTCAAACCCTAAACGCTGAGTTAGCAGCTGAGGGCATAACCACTGCGCCACCCGGCACTGCAAACACCCCTCTTCCCCGCAGGAAAAGCACTAGTCCCAGGGCTGGTGCTCTGGGCAACATGGCTTCGCTCTCCCTTCCCGTCCAGGTCACCACGGTCTGCTGAGGGTGCTCTTTTTGCTTATTACCCCTGGCTATCCTCTGGCCAGGGGAGAGGGGGCCCTGTGCCTACGTGTGTAGAAAGGAGATTCCTCTGATCCGAGGTCTCCAGGGAGCGCCTCCGTTAACAGAGGGGAAGCCCTGGGCCAGGGGGTGAATGCATGGTCCACCGCAGCGACGTGGCACCGCCAGGCCTGGACTCCACACTAGCCACCCCTGGGTGATTTTCCATATTGCAATTGCGCCAGGAGGGAGGGAGGAGTTGTTGATGCTTTACAATGCAGACTAAGGTAATATAAATAATAGCTGTGAAGGGAGTGTCCTTGCATTGATTATGTAAACGACTCTGAAACAACTTCTCTGTTTCCCTCCTTAAGGCTCTTATAGGAAAATCTATCAGCAGTAAGGGCCGGCCAAGCATTTCCCCCTTCTGAGTCTACGGAGCCCCCGCTATGCGATATGGTGATTCCCTTTCTCCTCTAGTGAGGAGTCCTGGTGGTGATTGATTGGCTGTGATGCCCAAGGTCAGCAGTTTGAACCCACCAGCCCTTCCTCGGGAGACAGACGGGGCTTTCTCATCCCTTTAACAGTTACGATCTTGGACGTTCACGGGGCGGTTTTGCCGCCCCCTATGGAGTCACTGTGAGCTGACATCTACACTAGGGCAGTGAGCTTCGGTTTTCGGTTTTCCTCTGACTGCTAGGAAGCTGGGAGCTACATTGCACATTCATGCACTAGAATTGTCTCAACCGAGAGTGGTTTAGTATACCTTTCTTTGCTTCTCCTTGCTCGGTACCTGCTTGTTGTATGTAGCTTGGTTGGACCTTTTTTTGTACCTGTGTTCTTATTATAAACTTTCTAGATAGAGATAGGGCATTTGGCACAATCCACCCATCTAAATAGATAGATAAATAACCCAGAGCCTTGGGATTCAGCCAGGAAGGAAATCAAAGGAGCCGTAGTGGTTCCTCATTGGGCTGCTCCCTGTAGGCGAGCAGTTCAAACCCACCAGCTGCCCCGTGTGAGAACAATGAGACTTTCTACTTCCGTGGAAGTGCTGCAGTCTCAGAAATCCACAGAGGCATTTCGACCCTGTCCTGTTGGGTCACTCTGGGTGGGAATGGACCCGTGGCAGTGAGTCTGGGTTGGATTTGGAGAGCGTTAGGCCCGGAGCAGCTAACCACAAGCTCGGCAGTTTGAACCCACCATTTGCTCTGCCAGAGAAAGATGAGGCTGTCCACTCCTGTAAAGATGCGAAGCCTTGCAAGTCCAAAGGGCCAGTTCTGCCCGGTCCTGTAGGGTGGTTGTGAGCTGGAATTGACTTGATGGCAGCGAGTTTGAGGACTTCGAGGAGGACTGTCACCTGACTATTGCACACAGGAGGTGGAATGGGAGAACCAGGCAATGTCAGGGGACATAGACAGTAGCCCTTTATTAGCCCCACCCGAGACTTGGCTGCAGCATCCCAGTCCAATCACTGTGATATCCAGAAGGTTAGAGGCAGAATCAAAGGCACCTAGTGACCTGGGACATATTTAATAAACGGCAAAGAAAAGCAACTAACATTTCCTGGAGGACCACAGTGTGCCTGGCACCATGAGCAGTAGACGCTACCTCTCTCTCTCTTTAGCAACATGTCTATCGCCATATCATCTTTCTCTCCAGCATCTTTCCTGTTAACCTTTTCCTAACAATTCCCTAAGGTGAATTTGTGCATCCTTATTCCTACTGAGAAGGACGCAGAGGCTCAGAATTCAGTGGTATTTTCAAGGCCAGATAATATTTAAGCACAAGATTTGAATCCATTGGTGCTTGAAGCCCACATTCTTTGCACAATATCACACACACCCCTCTATCTTTCTCTTGGGCTCTTCCTTTTTTTCCTGTTTGTTTTCGTGAAGCACAAGTTGTTCTCTTCAGAAGAACAAGTAATGGCCATGGATAGGGAGGACAGGTACGAACCACCTAAGCAAGAGAATGTGCCGATCCCATGAGGTTAGCATGATCATACAATCGATATTTTTCAACTTAAAAATCGAGTTATGGTAATGCTATTGATGTGATACCAACACATGTTGAAGTATGCTAAAGTCAAGATGGGTTTTATTGGCATTTTTAAAAACCATTTTATTAGGGGCTCATACAACTCTTATCACAATCCATACACACATCAATTGTGTAAAGCACATTTGCACATTCATTGCCCTCATCATTCTCAAAACATTTGTTCTCCACTTAAGCCCCTGGCATTAGGTCCTCAGTTTTCCCCTCCCTCCTCCCTCCCCCTTC
>NW_022103905.1:19267092-19272747 GCF_000313985.2 Echinops telfairi
TTTGGGGGGATTACACCGTGTTATGTTAAATCACAGATGCAGGACAGTACAGAGGGAAATTTTCTCACATTAATCTTATTTCAAGGAAGACTCATGATGTTCTGAAGGACTGGATTTGGTCTTCAGGTTCAACAGCCCTATGCCAAGTTATCAAAGGTCAGATCCCAATCTTGGTTCTTCCTTGCCATCTTCTAGAACACTATGTTATTCCTCAGCCTTAAGTAATTAAACACATAAAGGTGTCAGTTTATTAATCTGTGTTTAGAGAAAATGGACATTATAGTAGAAAATAGAAGACTAGTTCATTGGCTCACACACACCTACCCATGGCTCTATCATTGTATTCTTCGTCCCTCAGTGACCTACATAAGAATGGCCACAGACACATTATTCCTAATAACACCAAAGTGACAATGTACTCGCATCTATTCATAACAGAAGGAATGTAGAAATTCTGGTAGATTTCTACCCTGAACAATAGTATTGCAACGTAAATGAAAGAACTGTCAGGCAGGGGCAACCACGTGGATAAAATTCACAGACATAATAAGCCATGATTCTATTGTGATCAAGTTCAAAATATGTACAGCACTCATCTCTACTGCCAGAAGTCAAAAGCTGGTCACTTTTCCAGAGAGCTAGTGGCTGCCGAGGTGACAAGAGAGCTCTGGGATGCTAGTCCTAGTCTCGTCCTTGGACTTACATGGAGTGCTCAGTCAATGAGCTGGCCAAAGAAAATGTGTGCATGGCTCTTGGGGAACCCGGCAAAGTTAGAGAGCAAGATTAGAACTCACTTCCTAGCTCCATCGCTCACTTTGTAAGGTTTAGAATTTGTCTCATCACGAAGCCACACACAGCTCCGTCATCTGAGTAGGGGGCCCAGCATGACCAGCTGATAGGGGCCATTGTGAAATCTACAAAGGCATTGCGTGTAGAACATCCAGCGCAGAACTTGCCACGTGTGAGGTGCTCATTCTTTTCTTTCGTCGAGGTTTATTATGGAAATTATTAAACATGTCCACAACGAAGGAGAAGAGCCTAGCAAACCCCCGTGTGCTGCCCCAAAGCCAAACTCACGGCCACTCACAGTGACCGGGAAGGACAGAGTGGAACTGTCCCCGTGCGTTTCAGAGACTGTCAACCTTCAAGGGAAAGCAAGCCTCGTCTTTCTTCTGTGGAACTAACAGGCTGTGCTTTCAAACCGCTGCCCTTCCTGCGAGCGGCCCGAGACGCGACCCGCTGCACCACCAGCGTCCTTCTGTCATCCCCCAGGTTCAGTAATTATCGACCCAGGGTCAATCCTGCTGCTATGGCCCATCAATAGCTCCAACCAGTCGATGGAAACCAAAGCATAACAACAACAACAACAAAGTCTTCAGGAAACGCTTTCATCGTGGAGCTTGGTGGCACATTGGTGAACGCTCTCAGCTGATAACTGAAGAGTCAGTGGCTGGAACCCACTGGCCGTTCCATGGACAAAAGATGTGGTGAATGTAAAGCCGGAGAGCCTTGGAAACCGGAAGGGGCTTCCACTTCCCTCCTTTGTGCTATCAACTCTCCACAAGTTTGCGTTTGGTCTTATGCTTCAATTGCATCTCTTAAAAAATAATCCTCAGCTTAAAAACATGTCATTACTATTAAATGCTTCTACTACTACTAGTGATCATGACAATAAGAATAATAACCAAGCTTCCTCGAGTGTCTCATTAATATCTCTTTACAACTGGTTTACCCAATCAAGATCCACTGGGGTATATTGATTCTAGATTTTTTTTCCATTCATAATTCATTTTCTCTGTTTGAACACATCACAAAGGATAGGGAAGGTACTTATACACCTGGCTACTCAAGCAGACTATTTTTGGGGGAAAAAAGCATACTGTCACGAAGGCTCCTAACCACATCCCACTGCATGGAGGCTGCTGTCACTGTGAAATCTAGAGTCAATGCAAACAAGGGAAGGCTCTTTAGCACAAGACTGAATACAAATGGGAGAGCCACGACTGCTTCCACAGAAGGAACAGAAGTGGTTCTGTGTGGGGCATCTCCTGGGAGACAGACACGGTGCCATGTTCGGTCTCAAAGATTTGTTTATAAGAAACAAGTCCCTTAGCTCCTTCCCTCAACATTCAGCACAAAGGAAGGTGGAAAGAAAGCAGCCAGGCTCCACTTTTTGCCCTTGGGGTCCTTCCCTCTGCTCTTTCCAGCACAAACTGGCACACTGGAGGGCAGCCTTTGCAGTGTGGACGAAGGCAGGCCCACAGGCCCAAGCTGTGGTTGACCTGTGCCGATGCCTTCAGGGACAGACCATCTCCTGGAGAGCAAGCAGTTAGACGTTTGTTGTTTCAGGGAATCATGATGGGGCTCTATCCCATAACAATCTGTGACAGTGTGGGTTAATCTTCCTCTTTCCTCCAGTCGGAGTCCCTGAGGAAGGGGCCCTCATTGAACTCCCAGGCGTATCCCCTAACTCATCCCAAGCCAGTGCCGAGTACATAAAACCACACCCCACCAAGTCCCTGGCCACGCAGGCGTGTCCCCCTCAAACCAAATACATGGCACAGAACCCAGCACTGGCCCACGGGTCTCCCGAGGGTTTCCGCTTTTCAAAGTAGCCCGCCATCTGTTTCTCTCACGGGCGGCTGGTGAGCTGGTGCCATTGACCTTTGGGTTAACCACCCAAGCTTAATGACTGAACTGCCAAGGGTCCTCGTGCGATACAAAGAAGTCTCTAAAACAAACGAGTGACGCGGAGAAGCTTAAAGCCTGTCCTGTACTGCTCTGATTCTTGGGATGATGCAGCCACTTCTCTGACTCCACTGGATTCAGATGAAGGAAGGCGCTCGGTGTTGTCCACAAGGTTTACCATTTAAAATCGACAGCGTTGGAATTTAGTTACTTCCAGTTCTGCTCCACTGACCCATCTGTTCATTTACTTCTAAAGGCTTCTCTAGAAACAGTACGGCC
Organism: Echinops telfairi; assembly: GCF_000313985.2. NCBI lineage: Eukaryota > Metazoa > Chordata > Mammalia > Afrosoricida > Tenrecidae > Echinops > Echinops telfairi. The sequence goes on from NW_022103905.1 coordinate 19,270,060, forward strand.
AGAGCGCTCCTTCCAGGCAAGGATGACAAGGCTCCATCTCACATAGTTTGGACCTGTCGCCAGGAGAGACCGGGCTCTGGAGGGGGACAGCCCGCGTTGTAAAGTAGAGGGGCAGTGCACCATAGGAGGGCCCTCGATGAGATGGACTGACCCAGGGGCCCACAGTGGGAGGACGGTGCAGGACTGGGCAGTGTGTTGTTTCGTTGTGCAGAGGGTCATGTGGGTCAGAACAGACTCCACAGCACCTACCCATAACAGTGTCAACAGAGGTTGGCCAAGGAACGTGTTGATGGAACCATCTGCAGCAGTGGAACTTGGTTTCACCAACTGCCCTATACCTTCTGGGCTCCCTGTGTCCCCACCACCACCATGGTAGCACCCACCCCAATGGTAAGGGCCAGAACGAACCTTCCCGCCTAGCTTACAAAATGACATGGCCACGTGTTAGCTATGGCTGAACTCAGTCACTTGGCTAAGCTATTGTGCATAGGTACAAAGAAGCCCCTTTCCCCCCCTTCGTTCCTGGCTGGCTCTGCTGCATGTAGAGTTCTAGCAAGGATGACTAACCATGATCGATACATGTGAGTGCATGGCAGTATACTTCCCGAGGTGCGTGTAGATGGGGCTGGTCTGAAAGAGTCACCAAGTGGATGACACTCACCTTTCACATTTGCTGTCACCGTTCCTGCCATCCATCCAAACCTGCCTTCCGAGGCCCTCTGCCCTCCCAGAAAAAAGCCCTGCCTCTAGCTTGTTGACCGCTCACGCCTGAAAGACGTTCGTTTGCAGAGGGATTCAATGAGGCTTAAGGTGTGGCCGATGAGCATGCTGGGAGGATTGAGGGAGGGGTTGAGTTATATTCATTAGCTCCTCTTTCACTCATTGAAGAGCAAATAGTTGGCTGGTCTGACTACTGTCTTAAACGTTCTCATTGCACCACGAATATGTGATCATAGTGCAAAGACATAAACATAGAGTTTGCTGTTGTTTCTTGTAGGAGGTGCCATGGAGTCAGTTCTGACTCATAGTGACCCCGCGTGACAGAGTCAGACAGGTTTCCCAGGTTGTAGCTTTATGGGAGCAAAGCACCAGGCATCTCTCCCAGGAAGCCACTGGCTCAGGTTGAATTGGCAACCTATCAGTTAACAGGCAGGTGCTAAAGTGTCTGGTAGGTTTAATTAAAAAAAAAGTTTAGGGCAAAGATTAGCCTATCTTAAAGGCACTTTAAATGATAGGGCCTTATGTATTGGGGCACAAGCCCAGGGGGAAATCCATCACTCGCCAGCCAGTTTGTTCTACGATGGGGGCTTTCATGTTGAGGTCATGCTGGAAGCCAGGCGACTGGTATTACAATACTGGCCGGGTCCCGCAGTGGGAGAAAGGGTTCAGCAGAACTTCCAGATTAAGATGAAGAAAGGCAATCCTAGCGGCCTACTTCTGGAAATATATATATCTCCAGTGAAAACTGTATGAAGAGTGTGGAATGGTGTCTGACACGGTGCTAGAAGATGCACTCCTTGGGTTGGAAGATACTCACAGGATGATGGGGAAGAGCTGCCCCTCAAAGTAGGATGGGTAAAGCTTTCTTCCAGAACCTTCCTCTGCTAAGTAGCCAATGGCACAAAATGAGAAGCCGCAAATATCCCTTCGTTGTCAGAATGTGGAATGCATGACGTATGAATCTGGAACAATTGGAAGTCCAACGATGAAATGGAATTCCTATAGATCAATATCCTAGGCATCCGTGTGTAGAAATGGACTGGTCATTTTGAATCAGACCAACCTAGGATCTCCTACAGCAGAGCTAAACTGAACAGGAAGAGCACCACATTCTGTAGCCAACAACATTTCAAGATTTGTTGTAGCATGTAATGCTGTCAGTGAGAGGCTGATATGCACAGGACTACAAAGAAGCCCAGGGATTATGATTAGTATACAAATTTTACCCACCCACTATTGAAGAATTTTAAAACCAACTTCTACATGGTCTGAAATGGATAAAACAGGCAATGTAGGTGCATTAATCGCTCCAGGTGAATGGGATTTAAAAAGTTGGAAACCATGAAGGATCGGTAGTGAGAAAGTATGGTGTTGGTGTTGGAACTAGCACCAGAGTTCACATGGTAACATTCTGCCACACAAATGACTTCTTTGTCAGATAGGCCTTTTTCTTAACAACATAAAAGCCACTACTCCTGTGGAACTCAACAGAAAGAATACACGGGAAGTAAAAGACCTATATCCAGGGGAAGAGACAATGGAGAAGCTCCACGTCATCCAAAAAGAACAACACTACGGGCCTGACTTCGGAGCAGTTCAAAAATGGCTTGTACCGCAAGTTCAAGTTGAAGCTGAAGAAAATTCAAACAAGTCCACAAGCACCAAAATATAAGCACGAGCATATCCCGCCTACATTCAGGGTCTATCTCTGAATAGATCTGACCCATTGAAGACTAATGTCCCAGGGCCAGGCAAGCAGTGGAATGATTTCAAGGACATCATCCTTGGAGAAAGCAAAAAGTCACTAAAAAGACAAGACGAAAGAAATTATTAAAATGGTTATCACAAGTGACTTGGAAACTTACTCTAGCATGTAGACTAGTGACCACAAATGGAAGAAGTGGTTAAATAAAAGAGCTGAAGAGTAGATTCCAAAGGCTAACTCACGGAGGCAAAGTATGAGTATAG
>NW_022103905.1:19273815-19274764 GCF_000313985.2 Echinops telfairi
GCATGTAAGTAAAATTCTGCTGAAATTAAAAAAATAATGTTGCAGTAGTATATGGATGGAACTACCAGAGATTCAAGCCACATTCAGAAGGGGTATGGCACGAGAGATATCCTTGCTGATGCCAGGCAGATTGTGGCTGGACTAAGCACAAGCATCCACCTTTGTGGACAATAGCAATTTACTAATAACCGTTGGAAGAATGGGAATTCCAGAGCCCACATTGGGCTCCTGTGGAATCAAAACATAGACTAAGAACGTTTGACTAGACGAAGGGATTCCGAGTGGTTTAAAATCAGGAGAAGAAAAATAAGGCAAAGACCCTAAAAGCATTAGGGTGATATCTTTTCCCTGTACCCATTTGATCGGTATGCTGAGCAAATCCAGAAGTTACCCCCTAAGAAGAAGAAGGCATCAGGGTTGGCAGCAGACTCATTAACAACCCACCTATGCAGATTATAGAACGTTGCTTATTGAAAGTAGAGATCTGAAACACTGATGAAGACCAAAGACTATAGCTTTCCACATGGATTACATTCCATGTGGATTACATTCCAACCTTCTTTTTTTTTTACTTCACAATTCTTTTTATTTAGAGATTCTGTATAGTTTAAGGAACTATGTACAGGTACCAATTTGACAAAGGGCAGACTTTAATGGTTAAGGTTATGTATCAAATTGTTTAGGCCATGGTTCTCAATGGTATGGAGAATATTGTGTAATCATCTTCCTTTTGTGATCTGAGGTGAAGTCAGAGAGGGAGTGACTTCGGGAGAATGGCCTGCATCCCACCTGTGTGGATATTCTTCTTTTTAAAAAAATCATTTTATTAGGGGCTCATACAACTCATCACAATCCATACACACATCCATTGTGTAAAGCACATTTGTATGTTCATTGCCCTCATCATTCTCAAAACAGTTCCTCTCCACTTAAGCCCCCGGCATTAGGT
>NW_022103905.1:19275668-19301223 GCF_000313985.2 Echinops telfairi
TCAAGGGGGGGATGGCGGGATTTTGCTTCTAGTCCTTTGGGCACGATAAAAGAGAGAGTCAGCAAAAAAGAGGATGACCTTCAGCAATCCATTGACCTTGTGCCTGCAACAGTTGGCTCACCAAGAGGAACAACTGCCAGGGTGGCACAGTGCAGGCAGCGTTTTGTCCTGTTGTAGACAAAGTTGCTATGCATTTCTCTCAACATCAACAAATAGCAATAAACGGGAAAACTTCACAAAGTTCATGGACAAATGGAAATAAAAATATACTGGAATTTTTTTCCCCCAAAACTCTTTGGAGGCCCTCATATTTCTGAAATGTTCCTAATTATACTTCGGTCCTTCATGTTTCGGCGCCCTGGTGGCACAGTGGGTTAAACATTGGGCTGTTAACCTCAAGGTCGGCTCTTGGGAACCTCCAGCCACTCCTTGGGAGAAGGATGAAGCTGTCTACTCCCATAAAGAGTTCCAGTCTCAGAAACGCACCGGGCAGCTCTACCCTGTCCTATAGCATCAACCGTAAATCTGAATCAATTCAATGGCAAGGAGGCGTTTTCATTTTCATTGTTTTTAGATCTATTATGTTGAAGAGCTTGGTAGAATTCTTCTATATGGTTGTCTTCTTAACTTACTGAAGCTAGGAGTGGCGTTTAAGAGAACATTCTGAACAACAGAAATCTTCAAAGACCAAAGGAACTGATGGGATGTGGAAGAACTCATGGTCATGGTTAAGGCCCCGGCTCTTCCCTAGCCGACTTCCAAACGCATTTCTAAACAGATAGGCTTGCTTCCCTGCTGACCCTCTCAGCTAGCCATTTAGAAGACTCTTTTTTTTAAAAATCATTTTATTAGGGGCTCATACAACTCTTATCACAATCCATACACACATCCATCGTGTAAAGCGTATTTGTACGTTCATTGCCCTCATCATTCTCAAAACATTTCCTCTCCACTTAAACCCCCGGCATTAGGTCCTCATTTTTCCCCTCCCTCCTGTTCCCCCCTCCCTCATGAGCCCTTGATAGTTTATAAATGGTTATTTTGTCATATCTTGCCCTGTCCGACGTCTCCCTTCACCCACTTTTCTGTTGTCCGTCCCCCAGGGAGGAGGTCACATATAGTTCCTTGTCATCGGTTCCCTCTTTCCTACCTACTCTCCCTCTACCCTCCCTGTTTCGCCACTCACACCACCGGTCCTGGAGGGCTCATCCACCCTGGATTCCAAACTCAGGTGCCTTTCTAGGCAGGTCTGGGAGAAAAACAACTGCAGGTCAGGAAAATCTGGCTTCCAATCCCAACTCTCGTCTCTTGCAAGCTCAGGACCTTGGACAAGACACTCAACCTTTCCATGTTTACATTCCTCATTCACAAGGAGGAATACAAACCTAATATACAGGGCAGTCTAAAGATGCCATAAGGTACCTTGGTGAAAATACTTTGTAAATGCTAATGATTATCAAGATGGGAGGCATGGTTATAGATCAGCTACGGTACTATTTGTAAGAAGTCAAAGGCAATTCTAAAAACAGTGAAATGGCACTATATCGCACCCTACAGCCAGATCCCAGCTGTAGCCACACTTGTAGAGCACTCACACAAGGCCATGAGGAGGCTGGGCTGGCAGAGTAGCAGAATTCTCTCTTGTTCACAATGCCCCTAACTTGCAATCTCAAATTCATTTTGTGTTCTCCTTAGTGCTGAGCCTGGTTCTGGAAACAAAAATAGCTTCTCAGGCACATTGATTGGATGAATGGGTGGATGAACACCTGGGTGATGTTTTAGGCGAGGTTCTCCAGAGAACCAAACCCGGTAAAGCTTATAGATGAGTGTGTGCATCTGAGGGTAAGTCAAAAAGTATTTCTATAAAATCATAGAAATCATTATTAAACAAAAATGTTGACACGTGAAGCCATGATTTTCCCCGCTTACCCTCCATCTAGATCAATCCTCTTCTGAAGGTGGGGTTCTCATCAGTCTAACCTTTCCCCACAGAATTTTACCCTCTCCTACTTAGATGACATAAGAATGAGTGTTTTGATTTCCTCATGGGACTCCATTCATGTTCTTTTTAAATGTTCTCCATTCATGTTTTTAAATGTTCAGCCTTTAAAAAGAAGCCTGAAGGGGCAAGATCAGGGCTCGAAGGTCAGTGGAGTCAGGTTTCCAATGAGAATGTCATTGGATGATCCTCCAAGAATGATCGAGTACATTGTCTTGATGGGGGGAATGTTGCTCGTGAAACTTTCCTAGCCTTCTTCTCATCAATGCACTTTCCGTTCCCCCAAACATCTTCCTAGTAAGGCCCCATCGTCATCCTGTGCTTCCCAGAAAATTGGTCAAGATTTCCCCTGTGTTATCCTCAAAACAACTCCATAACATTCTGAACCAACTAAACTCTTGGTATTAAATTTAACAGGTCCAAAAGAGCCCCAGTAATCACTGCTTTGATTAACCTTTTGTCTTTAAAGGCCTTCTAATGAGACAAGAGTATTAATGAGGGAACGTGTCTGCCACCACTCACTCCTTAGAGACATGTTTGAAAAGATTTTATTTGGAATAAACTTGTGCATGTGTGAACGGAGACCCTAGTTGCAATGCTTTTTGAGCACATCTTATATAGAGAGAGATTTATCTCAAGAAAATGGCTCATACCAGATGCGCCAGTCAGGGTGCAGTGTAGCAACAATGAAGCATATAACATTCCTCTAGTTCCTAAATGCTTTCTCCTCCCCCGCCCCCCACGATCATGACCCCAATTCTACCTTACACATCTGGCTAGACCAGAGGATGTGCACTGGTATAGGCAGGAACTGGGAACACAGGGAATCCAGGATAGATGAACCCCTCAGGACAAGTGGTGAGAGTGGCGCGATACTGTGGCAATACTGGGAGGGTGGGGTGGAAAGGGGGAACCGATTACAAGGATCTACATATAACCTCCTCCCTGGGGGATGGACAACAGAAAAGTGGGTGAAGGGAGATGCTGGATAGTGCAAGATATGACAAAATAATAATTTATAAATTATCAAGGGTCCAGGATGGAGGGTGGAGTGGGGAGGGAGGGGAAAATATGAGGAGCTGATGCCAGGGGCTTAACTGGAGAGCAAGTGTTTTGAGAATGATGAGGGCAGTGAATGTACAAATGTGCTTTACACGATTGATGTATGTATGGATTGTGATCAGAGTTGTATGAGTCCCCGATAAAATGATTTAAAAACAAAAGAAAGAAAGTGGCTCATACAATTGTAGAGGCCGGCAGATCCCTAGCACATGGGTCAGACATTAGGCTGGAGGCTTCTCGTGACTCACATAAATACAGGGGCTAAATCTGAGATCAACAAATAGAACATCAGGCTGCTGGTTCACAGGCAAGGAGGCTAACTAATGCCAAGACGGGCAGCCAGTAGGGAACGATACTGGATGAAGTCTTGGGTGTAGGATACAGAGGAAACAAAAAGCCAGTGAGCTTTGTAAAAAGGTAATTAAAAGTTAACGAACCCTTTCTTTGATCATTTTGAGGCATCTTCATACACTGAACGCAGGCCACATCCTCGAGGAAATTCCTCTCACAACAGATTGCCTGATCACATCATGAAACTGATTACATCATGTCACCAGATGGAGGAGAACCACTTGATTGCATAGCTGCCAAAGCACATCAACGCCTGACTCCTAAGCAATAGGAAAATGTAGGACCAGCCATGTTGACAAGTAACCTTACCATCGCCAGTATTATCCCTGTGTTTGCCATGAATGGAAGCACACGGTAGTTGGGAAATTCTACTAATGTCACATGGAGCTTAGCCAATGTCTGAGACAAAATATACTGACCCAATATCTGGCCTGCATGGTTTTCCATGCATGGAGACACCCTGGAATGGAGCAGGAGAAAGGATACTGACGGGCAGCTGCTCGCCATTCCGTGACCAGAGCACATTGCACGGCACTCAGAGAAAACAGTCTTACAGGCAGGTACATGTCTATCATTCGGCGGGTGGGGGGGGGCTCTACACACCTGCATCTCTTATAGGCTATGCATGTCGTGACACACCGTTAATCAAAAGCTAAATGTCCTGTGATCAAGGGTTTGCTATCCTGGAGGGTCCTCGACCGGACCTACCATCAATTGGCACCCTGGCTTTTAAGGGCTTCTCAGGAGCCCTGGGCAAAGTCTCAGATTTCCATCAGGCCGATGGGGTCAGCAAAGCTCCAGAGATACCCAGTCACTGGGCTCTCCACTTTCAGCATGCCCACAAGCCCAGCCCTTGATACATTGGTTTCCCAGGTAAGTGAAACATTGAATTTAAGCACATTGGTCTAGTCTTTCCAGAAAGCATGTTTAGCAATACATAAAACATGCATACCTTGCCCCTGCAGTTCCATTTCTAAAAGAGAATTGGACAAACACACCAACGTGTAAATATATAGATGCTCCTTCCTCTTGTTTATAAGAGAAAAATCGGTAACAACCTACATGTCCATTAGTATTGTTATGTTGGCTGAATGCCTTGTGGTTTTCTTATGAATGAAACACTACACATAGAAACAATGATGCAAATGCTATGGTAATAGATGTCCACAGAGATTACTGACAGATGCTATCACCAGAGAGGCACCGGAACGAACGCTGACAGGAGTGTTCATGTATTACTTGTATCTGGAGGTTTGAGGTGAGGTTTATGTTCTTTATGTTTTCCTTTACGGTTTGAATTCTTCTCCAGGAACCCGCTATTTCTTTTAATATCATTAAAAAAATTGTTTTCATTTGAGGATATTTAGCAAAATTACAACGACCTCGTTGGAAGGGAGAAAGAGTGGCAATCTCTCTAAAGAATTTAAAGGAATTTCTAAGCAAGTGTGCATGCATATCATGCCCCTCTACGTGACTAGAGAGGAGGTACCATGGCATGTGTACCAACCTCCCAATTACTTACACTTCTAGCTGTCAGGCGCCTGGCTTCTGAAGCAGAGTGGAAGTTCGGCAAGTGCGAGTCCTGAGGGAGCCTGATCCTCCGTTTTGGAACAGAGGGGAAGAACTTCCCTGCTATCACCCCTAAAAGTCATTTGCTCCAGCGGCTAAAGTCGAGCCCTTTGGCAGTCTTAGTTGTAAGTAAGTGGTGAACATTCCTGCCGTTATTATTGAACAACATTTATTTCAACACCAGGGGAAGAGAGAAAATGCAATATTTTGTAGTGTGTGAGAGGCATAAGGGGTGTCCGTTAACGATCCAGTCCAAAGTCCTCATTTTACAGATGAGGATCTACTCCCCACGGCCCTCCCAAATAAATAGCGTGCATTAGACCTTGTCAGAACCTGGATTCCCACTGAGGTCTTCTAGCTCCGAGTCCTGCGCCCACTTCAATGTCATTAGAGCATGTTTTTCTTTTGAGTCCATATTTTCTCTCACTTGGACTATTGCAATCGTCACCCAACAGGTTTTCTCTCGCCCTTTTTCATGCCCAATCTGGTCCCACCCTGGCCCCAAGGCTCTGCGGAAATGCTGCGCTGACTGCATCTTTCATCTGAATACAGCCCTTCCCCGGTTCCTTATGGACTGAGGGACAAAGCTGAGGCTCCGTAGCGTGACATGCTTCACCTCCCAGAATCCGGCACCTTTTCTAGGCTCAGCACTCACTCTTTCCAAGTTCAATTCTACTGTATACTCCAACGATGCTCAACGATTTGCGGCTCCTCAAACAGCTGGTGTGTTTATTTTTGCCTTTACACATATTCTTTACCGTCCCTCGAATGATCTCATACAATTTGTTTGCTTGGGTAACTCCTACTCCTCCCTCAGAACCTAACATCAGGATCCTTGAAGCATTCCTTAAACCCTAATGCATACTAATGTCCCCTCCTGTGTGTTCCATCGACCCATGAAAATGACCCTACCAGAGCACTTAATGATTGTGAAATGTATTTCTTTTCCCACAAGGGTGCAATTTCCATGAATTCTTACATTTTGTCTCATGCACCATTGTGAACATAGATCTGGAAACAAGGATCAAAGTAAGCAGTAAATAGCATTTTGTGGAATACAAGTATGCCTACATGGAGTTGTGTATGGATGGATGAATCAAGTCATGCGGCCAATCCTTTTATTCACCAGTTCTTGAGCTAGGACAGAATCTTCTGGAAGTCAAGAACAACCACTAGTACTTAAAGAAGAGCCTTTATTCCTAGACCACCATAGCGCCACGAGGAAACTGCCTTTGGTACATAATAGCTGCAATCCAGCATATTCCCTTTCTGCCAACGAAAGGCGAGCTTTTTCCAAAAGCGTGTCCTATAAATAACGTATTTACCGACCAGCTCCTAAATACACAGACAACCTTCTAGACTGGAAGCTCGGGGAGACCAACACTATAACCATGCACACCCACTACGCTTGCCTCTCCTCTTGGAGCCTAACACAGAGCAAGAACTGCGGAAGTGCCCTAGATGAAGGTGGAAGTTCAAGACAATGGGTGGTGAGGGGCACGCTCCTCCTGACTTCCTTTGAGCAGTTGTCCTTGGTGAGAAGGAGCCCTGGTCTTGAGGCTGGGTGAAGATCGGACTAGGAAAAAGATCAGGCTACCTGTTCTCGTAAATACTCTTAGCCTCAGAAGCACTGCATCACATCCATATGGGTCAGGTCCAGCTCAATGGCAGTAGGTTTTTTGGTTTGGGTTTATTGATTTAAAAAAAAAATCATTTTATTGGGGGCTCGTACAACTCTCATCACAATCCATACATCTATCCACTGTGTCAAGCACATTTGTAGATTTGTTGCCATCATCATTCTCAAAACTTTTGCTTTCTACTTGAGCCCTTGGTATCAGTGCCTCATTGTCCACCCCCCCACACACACACCTAATAATTTATAAATTATTATTATTTTGTCATGTCTTACACTGTCCAACGTCTCCCTTCACCCATTTTTCTGTTGTCTGTACCCCAGGGAGGGGGTTAGATGTAGATCCTTGTAATCGGTTCCCTCTTTCCACCCCACATGGGCTAGTTCTAACTCATAGGACTGTATATACAACCAAAGAAAATGCTGCCTGGTCCTGGACCAGCCTCACAATAGTTAGTGTGATTGAACCCAGTGTTGTCAAGTGTCAACACATTTCTTTGGGGGGTCTTCTTCTTTCTCGCTGAGCCTCTATCCAGCACGATGCCATTTCTAGGGTCTAGTCTCTACTGTTAACATGTCCCAAGTCCCCGAGACAAAGTCTGGCCAGTTTTGCTTCTAAGGAGCAGGCTCTACTTCTCTACTTCTTTCAAGGTAGACTTGTCCTTTCTTCTGGCAGCATCCTTCCTTTCACAGTGGAAAAACATCTCTGTTATCACCCAGTCCAACTCCCTCCTTTCACCAGGGAGGAATCTGAAGTTCAGAGAGATGGAGGGGCTTCCTTAACGCCCCAGGGCACATTGATAGGGTCTCTTTCTGACTCTTCCGTTGGTTTCCACTGGACTATGCTGCCTTTCCAGGCCAGCCCGACGCAACCATGGCCATAACGCACAGCGCGTGGGCCCAGACTTCGCAGCATGCGCCAGGCTGCAGCACCCGGTGGGATCAGAGGTGCACGGCTCCTCGTCCCCAGAGAGGCTTACCTGAACTCCCAAAGTCATGGGTTGTTTATTACTTTCTTGAAGTGAATCTTTCATTCTTTGATGAAGAGGGTCTCAGGTCCCAAGCAGCAGACTCACTTGTGGGCTCCCATCCTCCACCTCCCTCTTTTGTTCTTCTCTGAGCCGGGTTCACTGGAAGAGCATTGTACGGTGCCCCTGCTGGGTCTACAAGTCCCCTTTTCGGTTCAATTAATGAGCCATAAATAACCCAATGAAGGTGTCAACAAAGAGGGTAATTTATCATACCTTGTCAGAAGGGCGAGCCTTGTGAGGCAAACGCTCATTCACAGTCGGGTGCAACATGTTAAGATTTATTCTTGGCCAAGTACCCCCTCTTCCAGACCCCCGCCTTCTCCCAAACCAAAATTTATCTTCCACAGGAATCCTCACAGGTGCGCTGCTTTGACAAATAAGCTACGCAGTCTGGTATTTATCACTGGCTACTCTTTGTGGGAATGGAGGCAGCAGGAAATACATTTATCTTAGAGCGAAGAAGGCACTTGTGATTCAAACATGCTCAAGGGGAGCAATGAGGTTTTTTCGATCCTCCTGCTTCTGTCAACGGAGAGAGGGAGGTAATACCCACACCACCTCTTCTTCATTCTGTCCTGGAAGAATGGCCAGGCCGTTACTGAGATGGCACCTGAGCTGTCACTCTGGAAGCTCCAGTCAGACTCGTTGGAAAGCAAGAGCAGAAAATGCGACAAGGCAGCTGGGAGGCTCATAGTTCCTGGAGTCGGAGCCCTGGGGTCGGGGTCGTCGTGGTTATGTAGTGGGCTACTAACCATAAGATAGCCGTTTGGAACTGCCAGCCACTCCTTGGGAGAAACGCTGGCCTTTCTTCTCCCATAGAGTGACAGTCTTAGAAACACCCCAGGCCCGTTCTGCCCTCCCCTACAGGGTTGCTGTGAGTCGGCATCACCTCGATGGCAGTGAGTTTAGTTTTTGGAGATTCAACTTCTGAGTGCCCTTGAAGGTGTGATTCTCAAATATACCTTTGCATAGCAGCAACTTGAGCTCGCTTGTTAAAATACAGATTCCCAGAGCTCATCCGAAAAGATTTGGATGCGAGGAGCCCTGGGGCACACTGGCTAACCCTAAGCTTGAAGCTGAGACCTGAAAGGACAGTGCTTCAATCCCGACTGCCTGCCAGTGGGACAAAGATGTGATTCCATCATGATTAACCCACTGACTTCCAGGCAATTCCAACTCACAGTGATCCAACAGGACAGGGTAGAAGCGCTCCTTAGCGTTTCTGAGACCCAAGTCACTGTGGGAGCAGATGGCCTCATCTTCCTTCCTTGGAAACTTCTTAGGGGGCAGTATGGGTTAGAGTGGTCTCCAAGGCCATTCATGAACGGCTTTAGGGAGGAGCCCTGAGATTTGTATTTTAATAATTTCTGCCATTGTCCTCAGACAACCCACACCCAAAGATTTGTGGACCGGGCTTTAGAAAGGATGCCTCCCGTCTCTGGAGCGGCACACTGGGCCTCCCTGCAATGAGAGAACTAATGGGCACTGTTTGCTGTCCAGCCTGTTCACCCCTAGCCACTTGTGCCTACTGGGCACTTGAATTCGGCAAGAGTGAGAGGGGGAAACACTGTTTTTCCTGGATTAAACCTTAACTACTGAAAACGTGAGTAGCCACTTGTGACCACTGGTGACCGTAATGGACAGCACCCCTGTGGCCTGCATGTTTGATTCAAGCAGAACACGTGCAAACAGAAGCACTTAAGATACACCGCACCTGAGACCTGATATACCAGTCTCTTCCCACTCCCCTTGGTTTGTCAGCTCGTCAATGCCGCAAGCCCCTAGGGTGTGCCCTGTTTAGTCACTTGTAAGTAGAAGGGAGGAGGCTGTCTTCCTACGTCCAGTGCAAGGTCTGGCCCAGCACAGAGGCAGGGGGCCCCTGGGGTCTTGTGGGTGCCTGGGAGACGCAGGTAGGGTCCTCGTCCCTGTTGGTCTTCCAGTAGTGGGCTGGAAGTCAGATACTGAAGTAACCCAATATTAGTAACCATCTGTGATCAGTGCTCTAAGAGAGGAAAATCCCTGAGATCTTCTTAGGAAAAACCGAAAGAAGCAAGGGCCAGGTACCTTGAAATCAATGAAACAGCACAGCAGTGTATTGCGAGAAGTCCCTTTCTTGGACAGGTCAAGATTGGCACTGACCTCTCTGACCACATATAATGTGGGGATTGGCATCTCCTGAGATTCTGCCAGCCCCACGAGGGGAGGTTAGGACTCACTCCCATCTCAGTCTGAGCTCTTAGAACTGTAGTTCTCAACCTTCCTACTGCCGTGCCCCTTTAACACAGTTCTTCATGTTGTGGTGACCCCCAACCATACAATTACTTTTGTTGCTACTTCATAACTGTAATTTTGCTACTGTTATGAACCAGGCAACTCCTATGAAAGCATCTTTCGAACCCCAAAAGGGGTCGCAACCCACAGGTTGAGAACCACTGTATTAGAGACAGGGGACATCACGGATAGAGAATGCCCACCCTGCACGGCACTGAAGTGGTCGGACTAAAAGTGGAATGAAGTCCTGGTATCTGGAACAACATGGATGGAACTTGCAGACAGCGTTGTGTTTGGCTGCCATTGGGTTGGTTCTGACAGCAACCTTCTGTACCACAGAATGCAACACTTCCCCTTCCTACGTCATCTTACCCTCCTTGTTCTGTTTGAGCTCATTGGGGTGGCCACGGGGCAAGTCCTTTTTCTTGAGATGCTCTCTCGTGTTCACTGACCCTCTGATTTAGCAAGCTTGATGCTCTCCTTTGGGGACTGGCCTCGCCTCATCACATATCCAAAATACCAGAGGCACTTCTAAGGAATATTCTGGCCGGGCCTCTTTCAACACACATCTGTCCACTCTGGAAGCCCATGGTACATGCCCTATCCCTTGTCCATGCCGTGATTTAAGTGCACCGATTCTTCCCTTATTCACTGTCCCACTTTTGCATGCATGTGAGGGCACGGAAAATATCGTGACGTGGGTCAGGGGCACCTTGGTCCTTCAAGTGACCATCTTTGTTTTTTAGCCCTTTCCAGAGGCTTTTTGCAGCCGCTTCTCCCACGTCAATGTGTCATTGAATCTTTTGCTTGCTATTCCCATGGGCATAGATTGTAGATCCAAGTGAAATAAAATCCGGTCTCTGTTTGTCACGATGCTGCCAATTCGTCCAAGGGTGAGAATTGTTGATTTCTTTATGCTGAGGTTTAATCCGTGGTGAAGACTGTGTTCTTTGACCTTCATCCATAAGTGCTTCAAGTCTTGTTCACTTTCTGCAATAAGTTTATGTTGTCAGCATATCAAAGGCTATTAATGAGCCTCCATCTAATCCTGATGCTGGGCTCTTCTTCGTCTAGTCCAGTTTGCAGATTATTTGCATACAGATTGAATAAGTATGGTTGAAAGCTACAACTCTGATGCCCACCTTTCCTGATTTAAAACCATGCAGCATCCTTTTTTTCCCTATCAGTTGCCTGTTGGTCCAAGGACAGTTATTTGTGAGCACAATTAAGTGATCTGGAATTCCCATTCTTTGCAATCTTACCCATAATTTGTTATGATACACACAGTTGGATGCCTTTGCATATTCACAACACATCTTTTTGGAGCATTATGCTGAGTGAAATAAGTCAAGCACAACAGAATAAAGATCACGTGACTTCACTTACATGAAAAGGCAAGAACAGGCTAACGTATAAAGATCAAGTTTACTAGTGGCTAGCAGAGCCAGAAGAGAGGAGAATGGGAGCTATTTCTTATGGAGCACTGGGTTTCCAGTCCTGGTGATTAAAGAAAACAAAGTTGCATTGATGAAGGGTAATGATATGCAACCAATTGGTATAAATGATGTCACTAAATTGCCCACCTTTATTACGTTAAATTGGCAAATGCAGCGCAACATACATTTGTTTTCACAACTAGGAGCAGCCTCACCTCTACTTAGGTGAGGTCCTCCAAGCCTTGCTTAAGACTATGAGTCAGATGGCCCAGTGGCATGCCCAGCAGAGAGGGTTGTTTTTCTGAAGGTAAAGGGCTATGGATGCTCCCCCTTGGGAAGCCCCAGCTCGTGCCAACTGTCAACGCAGACAGCTGTCAGCAGAAAGGTTGGCGTTTCTCCTTAGAAGAAAAGTCTAGTCATCTACTGCCAGAAAACCACTCAGACAAACCTTATGCCCCACTGCTAGGGGGTCTGTGCCCATGGGGAGCAACCGTGTATAAGGTTTCTGAGACTGGACATCTTTATAGAAAACCCTATAGCGCACTTGTTATACTCTGACACACCTGGGGTGGCCATGGCTCAGATCAGCGGCAACAGCTGGTGGGGCTTTGGGTTCCCACGTTCACAGTGAGTGCTGGGAAGGGTGCGCAGGCAATTGATGGGGAGGGGAAGAGGAGACCAGCTGGAGAGGTCAGGGCCACCGGAGGAAACTTCCATCCATAGGAAGACCCCCTCCCGGGAAAGTGCAGGTGGGTTCAACTGCAGCAAAAGTTCACGTCCAGGCTCGCGGGTGGAGCAACGGGGGATGGTAGGAGAATGGGCAGCCTTATGATGAGAGGCCCAGAACCCCATCGCAGAAGCCAAGGCGTGGCTCCCAGACCTCCATTGGACCCCTGCCACCATGAGATGCCACTCCCTGCCCAAATGCTCCTCCTCACTCACTCCTCCGGCTCCTCAAGAGAGCGAGGGCCTCGCTGCAGGGAGAATAGCTGAGAAGAGGAGAGGCCTGGTGCCACTTCCAGAGCCTTAGCTTCTGCCAATCTCCCAGACTCCTGGAGTCTTTCAAGTCTCCAATGTTTGATTTCTCCTTCCTTTTCCACAAGTGGCCTTATTTCACCTCCAGAAAATAGGCGCTGGTGTCAAAAGTTTTGTACCTGATGCCAAGGATGAAGGTGCCAGAGACTGTCAACACAGGCCCCACACTACCTGTCCCCCTGTGCCCAGCAAGTGCGCCCGCGCTACATGAGAACTCTGATGGGTCACCAGCCAAGGGAACAGCGCACAACCAACCACGGGGCAGGAAACGAGCAGCAAGGGCTTGGCCAAACGTTCAGTCTGACAGGTGCTAACTTGGGTGAAGGGGGAGGTACTGTCCTAGTAACTAGAAGGAGCTGAGGGGAAAAGAAAAACACGCCCCCTCCCCACACACACACACACACCCCTCAAAGGGAGGGGAAGGTCAAGGCTAGTCATTGGGAGTTTTGATCGGCTGTTTAAGTTGTTGAATGCAAAAATGATGACCCGAAGTGTAAACTCCAACCTCCTTTACAATAATGAAAAGAAGGCTTATGAGTGGCCATCTAAATTGCTATTCTGGCTGGCTCCCTATCCACCGTCAAACAAAAACGGAGCCTTCTGCCGAAGCGCCTTTCGTTGAGATGATAAAGCTCGGGTCCAAAAATGTCAATTGAGTTTTCAGGCCAAATACTCAGGATTTCAACACTAACTCAATGTTAGGCCGTGGTTCTCAACCTTCCTAACACAGCGACCCTTTAATACAGTTACTCATGTTGTGGTGACCCCGTATGTGGGCATATGTGCATGTGGACGGACCTGCCTGGAGACAGACAGAGGAGCAGTATCTCAGTTCCTAAGACCATCGGAAATATAGTCTTAGGCGACCCCTGTGAAAGGGTTGTTCCACCCCCAGGTTGAGAACCGCTGATGATAGGGAATCGTGGTCAGCCTTGGAGGGCCTTGACACTCCGGTTTAACACAACGCTGCAGCTGGAGGTTGACCAACAGGCGCTCCACAAAGCCTTTGTGCTAACCCTGAGTTGTAAAGCAACCCCCAGAGAAACCCTGAATAAAGAGAGGCTTTCCCAGAAATGAAATTCAATACAGGCGAGAAAGGCAACTTGTGTTTGAATAACACAGCAGTTAGCACTGTCTCTGAACTCACCCCCCAAAAGAAAACATAGGATTCCTCTAGTGGAAAATCTCCTAGTTTGAGGCCATTTCCAAACTGATTGGGTACGGTGAAATGTAGCTGACCCGAGAAGGCAAAGACGCTTGCAAGACCAGTGGACACACATAACAACCGGAGGTGCCAGGAGCACACATGGACCAATCCCGTTTTCACTGGGACCCTGGAGACAGGGGGATCCAGGAGCAGGCAGATTCTTGTAAACGCTCTTCCGCTGAAGATGGGATTGAGATATTCTAGACTTTCCTAAAGAGAAACTAAGAAGCTTCACTTTTTTGTAGAAACCACAATGCTCCTTGGATGTAAAAAAACAAAATCTAGCCATAGGCTTATAGCATTTGTTGGGGGTGTCTTTGGCCAAAATTTCATCTAAACCTTTCATTTTTAAGTTGGAGAAACTGAGTCCACCCTGAGATCAAGTTGCTGACAGGTAAATAGGAAAATTCTTCTGTTCACCTGTCACTGCACAGTGCCAACTTTCTCTGTGTTGGACAAGGGGACAAGCTCTATGCAACAGCTTGAGATGTGCAAGGTGAGGTTGCCTGCAGACATGGCACAGTGGCGGCGCGGTGTCTTCAGATCCGGCCTGCTAGCAGCCATTTGGCAGAGCAGGTAAACTGGTTGGGAAACCTCTCAGGAAACCACAGCTCCTGCAAATGACTCTGTAGGTGGTTCCCAATGCTCTGAGTCAGAGCCCAGCCCATGGCCCAGCCCCCTGCCAACACTCCCTGGCATCCTGAAAATGCTCTGGGGCTCCTCGGGCATGGGACACTGAGGACCTCTGTGGTCCGCTTTAGATAGGGACTTGCACTCTTTCAGAGAGAATGAGGGAGCGAGGGGCACCCAAGCAGCAAGATCCTCAGGGGCATTGCTTGCCTCCCACTTTGTGGGCAGTGGTGACAGAGGGCTCCAACCTTCAGTTGAAAGTTCACTCTGGCTTCTGGATTTCTTTCTGCCTTCCGGAACTTGAGGACATAGAATATATAGTTCCAGGTTGGATTCTGTGGTTTCCGAGGGCTGTGACCTTAATTAAGCAAGACACGGCCCTTAGGTGCTGTCCATCCCAATAGCCTCATCAGTCCAATGAGTGTCTTGTACTAAGAGACCCATGCCCATTTCCTTACCACAACCCTCTAGGGCAGGGATTCTCAACCTGCCGAATGCCGCGACCCTTTAATACAGTTCCTCATGTTGTGGTGACCCCCGTGTGTGGACGTATCTGCATGTGGGCGGACCCTCCTGGAGACAGAGAGAAGAGCGGTGTCTTGGTTCCTAAGACCATCGGAAATATGGTCTTAGGCGACCCCTGTGAAAGGGTCATTGAACTCCCAAAGGGGTTGTGACCCACAGGTTGAGAACCGCTGCTCTATGGGCCCCCACTGTGGATGGGGTCATATCCAATCTCCTCGGCCTCAAACCTCTCTATTGTTTGAGTCTCCTCATCCTTAATTTCTCCTTAGACGAAAACAAAACCCAGCGGCCTTTGAATCAATTCTGACTCACGTCTGCGTCGAAGGAGAATTGTACCAATAGCTTTTCCAGGGCTCGTTTTCCAAAGGTAGATCCACACGTCTTTTAAGGCCCCTCTGGGGGAAGTAGAACATCCAACCTTTTGGTGAGTAGCCAATGTGTTAGTACTTGGTCCACCCAGCCACTCTCTTTTACTCTGCTTGTAGCCCAGGTCCTGGGCAAACGGAACGACCCTTTCTTTCCTCGATGCCTCGATGACTCCCTACCCGAAGACTCCCAACCCGCTGTCCTTCCTTGTGAGATGCCTGCTCTCTGCCTCCTGAAACGCTGAGGGGAAATGTTGCCTCCTCCATGCAGGTGTGGTCTTACAAGCAACTCTGATCGCTCAGACAACATGGTTGGTACTTTGCCATTGACACAGAGAACACTGGCATGCTGGCATTTGGACGAAAGCCTTCTCTCTACTTCTCATTGTCATGCCCCTTGAACAAAGGGGAAATTCTTACTCGTGTCTCATTCTCCATCATGCCAGTGTAGACAGATTTGTACTAACGGACAAATGTATGGAGACTAATGGAGACGGATGTTCCAAAATTGTCTACAGCTGTGGTATTTCTTCGCGAGGTGCCTGGGCATCGATAATAAAATCCAGCCTGGCCATGAGCTTTTCATATGGGAAAGGGAAGAGGCATCCGTGTAATACATGCTGTTGGCCATGAAATGTCATGGGTGTATGTGTTCAGCCTCCCATGAACCAGATGCAACATCTGCTTCCAAGGGCCCAAAGAGGCTTGGCTCCCTCATTTCCCAATGTGATGAGAAGCCCGGTAGCGTCTCACAGCTGACACACTTTCTGGTGGAGAAACACCTCCTTAGCTGAGGACTGGCTCCAGCTCCAAGCATATGTATGAACTGGGGTGGGTCACTGTGTCCTCTTGGCAGCTAGCCAGGCAGAGCTTTGAGGTTTGCTTTGGGCTGTGCTCAATGGGCGGGCTTAATCTGCGTTAACAAGCACCCCCACCCCCTCACTTCTGTATGACCAGCTAACAAGGAGACTGCGGCCTGCCTCCTGCAGGGATCTTGCTGCAAAGCCCTTCAGACTAATGGGCACTGACCACTCCAAGAGCAACTGCATGCCCTCCCACACCAGCCAGATTGACTCCAAAGGAGAGGGGCTAGGGGGGTGGGCGAGAGGGAGGGGGAGAGAGAGACAAGTACTGGGATGCAGTGAGAAAATGCGTAAACTTTCCTTCCCACTCTCATTCCCTCACAGAATGAGACCCCCGTCACCCAGTGCCATCAAGTTGAGCCCAGTCCACTCACAGATACCCTACAGACGGAGTAGGGCGGCTCCCTAGGGTGTCCGGGAAATCTTTACCGAAGTAGACTGCCTCGTCTTCTCCCACAGAGTGGCTGGTAGGTTCATCCCACCAAGCATTTGGTTGTCAGCCCGATTCTTAATCCACCTGCATCCCAAAAACTCCCGCAAGGAATTAGACGAGTGGTTCCCAAACTTTCTCCAACATCTGAATCACCTGGTGGGCTTGCTGAAACAGATTGCTGGCCCCAAACTACCGAGTATCTGATGCCACAGCGGCTCTTGGATGGGGCCCAAGACTTTGCATTTCTAACAAGTGATGCCAAGTTTGGATTAGCCTATCCCCAGAAACATCAATGAAAGGCATCCGAGGCTGGCCCGCCGAGATGTGACCGGGTCTCTGCTTCCAGGCTCTGCCCTATTACAATCTCTCCCTTCCTTTGCTGCCTAAACCACCTAACAGCCTTGCCCTTTAGCATCTTCTGCCCATGGCATGGACTCTGCTGATTCTAAAACAACACACATACTCCCCAGCCAAACACAGAGCCTCTCACCACCTGGCCCTGAGCCACCTCTCTGCTGAACCCATTGCAGTCACGGTGTCGGAAGGGGAACCAAAGGGTGAAGACATCGACACCTTATCTAATTTAATCCACAGAATTGCATAAAGTAGAGAAATAATGCCTCCTTCCTTGGGCCCTCAAGAAATATTTTCTGAGCGTATGGACACGCGTACGTATTTCCACCACTCGTGTGTTACGTCAGTGTGCCGTACTACGCTGGCTTGCATCTGGCTGCAATGTTGGAATGTATGCTATCAGTATTCCAAATATCCTCAAGGTCACCTTTGCTGGAGAGGTTTCAGTGGAGCTTGCAGACGAAGACAAACTCAGAAAAATGACCTGGAAATCTACTTCTAAGACACTGGCTAGTGAAAACCAGTTGGACACTGTCTGATATCACCTGGAAAAGGAGCCCCTTTGCTTGGAAGGCCCTCGGAATAAGCCTGGGAAAGAGCTGCCTTCTCAAACATCGAGTCCCTCTTAATGACAAGGGGGTGGGGAGCGGGGACCACAGCTTTTGACACCTGCACGTACTGATGTGGCAGGACTCAAAATAAAAAACAGCCGCAAACATCCATCAATATAGGCAGATCGTCTGTCCCAAGCGTGGTTCTCGGGAAATTGGAAGTTATCAAGATTGAAATAAAACACGTAAAGATAGAGATCCTAGCTAGGTATTAGTGAACTCACATGAACTGGCTGGCATTGCTCATTTTGAATCAGACAATCACGGTCTACTCTGCTAGGCATTGAAGAGATGTGGAATCACATCCGTTGACAAAAAGAACATTTCAAGATCCAGCCTGAAGTACTTCTACCTCTGTCCATGATAGGATAATATCCATATGCCTACAATGAAGATGAGTTCTGAGTTTATGCAACTCTTATTCAAATGTACGCACTAACCCTGAATGCCAATGATAAAGAAGTTAAAGACAGTTCACCAGTTTCTGAATACCACCAAGACCATAACATAACCATTTTCACCATGTACAGGCAGGCAGCCCCTGTATTATGAATGAGTTCTGGTCCGAAATTTCAAGACAAATTTGCCCCTACATAGGCACAATGAGGTATGGAACAATAGGAACACTATACTTGATGTCAGTTAGTCGTGTGTGTGTGTGTGTGTGTGTGTGTGTGTGTGTGTGTGTGTACAATGAAATGAACTGCAGCTGGCCCTGCACCATCCTCACAGTTGTTGCCGTTTAAGCCCCTTGTGGCAGCTGCTCTGTCAATCCACCTTGATCTGGTTGGGGGCTTCCTCTTTCTGGTTGTCTATTTGACCAAGCCTGACATCCATCTTCAGGTGCTGCTACCTCCTGATAACACGGCCAAAGTTCTTCGTACAGTCTAGCTTCTCGAGTTATTTCTATAATATACAGAATAAATAAGTACGGTGAAAGGATACAGCCTTGGTGCATGCCTTTCTTGATTTTAAACCACACAATATCCCCTCAATCTGTCCAATGACTTCCGCATGCTCTATGCGCAGGCTCTATATACATAGTTACTATATGTATATGTGTGTGTGTGTGTGTATATATATGAAAAGTTTTATATATATACTTATATATACATCCCATATATATATAAACTTCCTAGCATTAAAAAATGAAAGAAACAGAGATACCCTAAGATATCTTTACCATAAATAATACAATAATAATAATTTTTGATGCACTTGAAAAGTAGCACCTATTTGTTATTACAAACTGTGATATGCACCTTGAGTTTTAATATAACGAGCTGTAGGGGGAGTGACTTGGACTACAGGTCACTACAGGTTATATGTAAATCAGATGTGTGTGGCCCTGGGGACGGCCTGCAGTGCAGAGAGCTGGGTCTACATCAAGAGAGCCATCAAAAGAGAAAACTTGGCTGACCAAGCAGTTACTTGTTCCTGGACCACACCAAAAACCCTGTCGGCTGGTGACGGGCTGGATGCTCTGGCTCTGAGGAGCCATCTCCTTCCCAGGAGGAAAGCCAGCATTAATCCCTCACCAAGGCTTGTGTAATAATAACCAGAGACTGGATGACAGCAGAGAGGAGCACAAGACCCCCCCAACACGAGTCAAATGTGCCCCTCCAGCTCACAG
This sequence comes from Echinops telfairi, assembly GCF_000313985.2. Taxonomy (NCBI): domain Eukaryota; kingdom Metazoa; phylum Chordata; class Mammalia; order Afrosoricida; family Tenrecidae; genus Echinops; species Echinops telfairi. Next base: position 19,294,680 of record NW_022103905.1, read on the forward strand.
TGCTTACACTGCAGCAAGGGCTCACAGCACAGCCTGCCGTTGCTCAAAGTTTCATTATAAAAATAGACCCTGAATATGTCTCCCCCGATTACCACACCAAATGCCCCAGCTGAAACACAGAGCGGTGTGCATTTCTCTGATGCGCTCCTCCTGCTTGCCTTGGAGCGGAAAACCAGGTCATCTTCCCATGGACAGCCCTCTCTGACTATTACTTATTGATGTTTCCCGCCTTTTGCTTAACCAGCCTTGAGGCCCAAACTGCAAACACACCAGACATCAACTACCAGGACGGACAAATAAACCCCAAACAGGCTCAAACTGGTAGCTCCATCCTTTGCTGCTTTGAGGCGATGGACTTCACCAACTAGGTGATTCTCAAATGATCAGCACAAGGGGGCCCACTGAGACCAGGGAAGGCAGGCGATTCTCGAGATGGGTTTCTCCCCAGAGATACTCATCTCCCCCTGACCCTGGAGAACCTGGCTGGGTGCTGTGGAGGGAAGCCAAGGATCGCCAAGGGCGAGTACAAGTGTCTTTGAGCCGGGCAAACCGAGATTGGCGTCGCTGAGTTCATTGCCAGCTGGTTCATGGGTCGCCTCCAAGGATCCCCCTTCAGTTAATTAGCCTCTAGGTTCACCGTGGTAAGAGCCCCAGGAAGTCTGTACAAGAGACAAATGAGCTGAGTCCCCTTGCAATGGTCCGGCCATGAAACACCTCTGGGACATCCTACCTACTGTCCCCATAGTCGCAATGGCCCTAAAGGAAGAAGCCCATCTCTTAGAGCAAGCCTGTTTGTCTCACTCCTTCCAAATTTCCTTCCGTCTGTTCCTAACAGCCCTCTATTGGCTAACTAGATTATTCTCCTCCAGCCCTAGTTTATCCTGGGTCTAGACCACCTATGGAGTGGCTGGGAGGGGGACTTAGAACTATGAGCAGCACAGGGGTACTTTCCCAGAACGAAGAAGCAGAGAGCATCCTTACGTATTTCTCAGACTCTTGGACCACCATTGGTCTTCTCCTCTCTAACCACAGCAGCTGCCGATGGGAGAAGGTTTGCTCCAGCGTCCTCCTCATTGACATCACTTCTACCTAGCTCCTCAAGATCGGCTCTATCATCCTCCGAAGAGGTGACTCTGTGGAGTAATCAGCAAGGACATTTCTGTTCTTGGTCACAGGCACTGCTCTGGATCACAGAATTTCAGTAGCCAAGTCCAACCCTGGCCCCCTGTACATAAATGTCACCTTTTGTTCCCCTGATACATAAAATTAAATACTTTTCGGCTAGCTAGACAAATCCTCAATACTAAATACACAGGGTAGACCTTCTAAAGACATTTATTCAGTGCCATGATCAGACTGTTACATTTAGCAATCAACAGCAGTTTTGAATGGGCAAGAGAAGATGGTAGAACCTGTCCAGATGCCAAGGACTCTTGTTTCTGGCACGGCTCTAGTGAAAACACTTCCAAAAACTGTGAAGCACTGTGCCCAGAGAAGACACACCCAGGGCTTTAAACAGATTCATTCAGGTTCTACCTTCCTGCTGAGCATGTGCATTTCCCCTCTAGATAAGCTGAGTCAGAGCCTACCTGTTAACGAGATTGCCAGGTGAGTCTTACACATTCCCAGATGATCCTTGGAGCCCACCTGAGAAACAGCTACATCGACTCTGATTCAGTATCTCTGGGGTGGGGAATGCAAATTCTCAGCACGGAGTCAACGTGGAATGAACCAGTTGGAAGCCCTAGGTCTGACACAGGAATCAACCCGTCAAGTCCTAATGCTGTGAAATCCAGCGAGAAGTGCGAGTCTTGGTTATCTAATGACAGCATTTGCATCGGGCACCGTGTGCTGTTCTGTGGGCTGGGTTATCTCATTTACTCCTGACAATTTTAGGAATAGATGGGTGCCTGTTAACAACTCGATTCAATGGCGCGGCAAGCAGCAACTTTGGAAATTAGTAGGAGTTTGGCTGCATAGCTCAGGCAGCCCCCTTGAGCTCAGAGCTTCTTCCAGAGCTCAGTAAGAACACCGATGTCCGCTGTGCACTCACTGAGCGCTTCCAGACTGTCTCGATTTTGTTTTATTTGGGTGATATCATTTCTCATTTAGTAAGTCTTTTTCTAGGTGAGAAAGGACTCATAGTTATCCAGTTGGAAAGCCAAGGTCTTTTGAGTTTAGGGGAATGCCACCCTCAGGAAACCCTATGAGTTATCAAGCAGCACAGGAAAAGCTTATCCCGGATTGGCTGGGATTATTCCATTCAACGTTTCATAGTTCTGATACCTACATATTATAACCCTCTGAAATCCAGTCAATTCCAAATCAGACTAACCCTTTACAGGGTTTCTGAGGCCATACATGCAGTCTCGTATTTTTCCTGTGGAGTGGCTGGTGGTTTTGAACCCCCAGCCTAAAGGTTAGCAGTTCAATGCTTACTCAACAGCACCATCAGGGTACATATGGGGTGCAGACAATGTACAATTAGCCCCAAAGCCAATTCTCATGGCCGGTTCCTCTGATTTCCCAAATGTAACTTGCCTTCCCATAACACAGCATCCTGTTCCACCACGGCAGCAGGGTGCTGCCCAGAGAATACCTGCGTTTAAGTCTCAGTTCCAATCAGTTTTATGATTTGCCTGAGCTTAAGAAAACCCCAGAACCACTGTGGCCAAGTGCAGATGGTGATATCTGAAATAATGGGACACAAACCTACATACATACTGCTGAGCTTTCGTAGTATGTGTTTGCTAGAACATCGAGTAACTCGCGCTGGGTTAGTGCGCCCAGTGGCACTGCCTGGGAAGCTTCTCTCTGCATGTCCAGAATGAGGTTTGTCATCAATCAACATTTCACATATTTTTTTTGTGACGGCCGATTTCAGAGAACAGTGTGTGGCTGTGAAATTTTGTTTCTGCTTGGGAAAAAATGCCGCAGAAACTGTTGTGATGTTGACGTCCATCGACTTCCCGAAGGGGCGAAAATGTCAACAAAATTCCTACCATTGAAGAGATGGGGACGATAGCTGGACTATCTTGGAGCTTGGTTCAATGAATTTCAACGGGAGATTTGGGAATGAGAAGGGTGGCTGTGAAATGTGTGCCTCTGGTTCTGACTGACCAGGACAAAGAGTATCAAGTGGAAACATGCCCTGCTTTGAAAGAACAGCTCTGAAGTGGCCCAGACTTCTTTTTCAAGGTCGTTCGTGGTGACAAGACATGGTGCTATTCTTACGACCCCGAAAGCAAACGTTCAAGCCAGTGGAAGACGCCGTCATCACCTCACCCCTCAAAAAGTTCATCAAGGGAAATCAAAGATCAAGATGATGATCGTTTGTTTTTTCATGTGAGGGGGATGGTGGGTTCGTTCCACCAGATTAGACTGTTAGCTTTATCTTTAGAGGTTCTGAAAAGACTGTGTAACAGTGTGTGACAAAAACAGTCCTGATTTGTGGCAGACGAGGGACTGGTTTTGCCACCACAACAATGCACCTGCTCACACAGCCATCTATCTCGGTGTGCCAGTTTTTGGCAAAAAAAACCCCAGCATGCCTCGCTTGCCCCATACACCTGATTCACCTGACCTCACTCCCTGCAACTTCTTTTGTTTCTGTGAATGCAGAGGGACATGAAAGGACAGTGGTTTGACGACCTAGAAGAGGTGAAGAAAAAATGAGGAGGTGCTGTCAGCCATCCAAACAGGTGAGTTTGGGAAATGTTTCCAAGAATGGAATCGCAGATTTGATAAAGGTATTAAGTGTAATGGCGATAACTTTGAAGGTGATAAGGTTGTTCCGTAAAAAAATGTAAAAACATAGATCTGAAGAAAAAGCTCATTTGGTGGTGGTGGCGGTGGTGGCGGTGGTGGTGGAGTATGCCCTGGTATAGTAAGTACATAAACAAATAAACAGCAAACCTGTGACGTGGCAACTTTTGGGGGAGCATGAGTAAGCAAGACTGTGTTGCAAAGGGCTCTTTGGGGGCAACGGCGAAGAACAGTGAGAGAAACACTGGTCCAGCGACCCTGCATCATTCCATGGGCCACAAGGAAGAGAGACCACGGTTATGACCACGCCATCAGTCTCCTACAATGGGAGGTTGGCTGTTGTGTTCACACACAGCCCTGGAGAAGGTGGTGGCCAATGTCGTTGCCATTGTGGATGATCTGGCTTAGAAGTCGTGTAAAAGAAGGGAAATACCTTCACCCTTAAACCTCTGCCAATCACGGTAACGAGCAAATGCATCAGTAATGAGACTCCCCCTCCACCCTGGCTGGTCAGTTTCCACCAATGAAAGGAGGGGAAACTCATTTGAACACCTGTGCTAAAATAGCGGGGAAAGCAAAATTAGGGATTGAGTATATTTCAGATATGAATAAAAATCTACCTGCACCAGCCAATGGGGACAAGGATAATTTGCCTACAGCATTCCCTTTGCCATACTAGTCAATCTCCCTGGGGATTTACCAGTAAACCCTAACCAATGCTCTGGCCCCTTATCAAGTAAGTCAAACCTATTCATGTGATGCTCTTGCAGAATCTTGAGAAAATCTGAGTAACCAGCAATGGCTTACCTGTTGAAACTCATTGCCATCAGGTGGAATCATATGACAAAGTAGAACGGTCCCATGGGTTTTTAAGGCCATAATATTTACAGAAGTGGGTTGCTACCACTGGGCCCCGTGGGGCAGAACACTTAAGCACTGTGCTGCCAGGCCAATGCCTTAGCTGGGGTCATTTGTTCAGGTCACTGTGTGTTGGCTCATTTCCACTTGCTCCACCCTCATGGACCCCCTGACCTAGGCATCCTTATTCCCGACACCCACCTTGGGCATTGACTCTCATGTCTGAGTTTGCCTTCAGCCCTCAATCGGTGATGGCCTGGTATTGCACACAAGAGCCCGCCAATGTCATGAATTCCTCCTAAGAGGCTCAGCACATCATTTCCAAACGCTCACCACGAACCAACCGGACCGTGTTTTCCGCAGAGAGGTCCCGCCTTCCCTGAGACTCTGGTCTCAGGTTGCGCTTTGCCACAACCCCCCCCCACCCCACCCCCCAGATGAGGGGCTGGACAGACAGGAGCTGCAGTTCTGGGAAAAGCACTTTGTACAAATTGCCTTTGAGGCGTTCTTCCAACTAGAACACGGCAGGGACACACGTGCTCACTTCTAACGCCAGGCCAGGCTGGTCCTGAGGTGGCTGAGATAATCAATCCGGTTGCCATAGCGGCCGTAAGTGTTCATTTACCACGATGCGACCTGGAGCAATAATATATTATGCCTTTCGCCAGCGGGAGCGGTGCCAGCTGCAGCAGGGGCAGCCGTGCTGGCCATCAGTCACCACTCCCCTGCACAACCTTTGTTCCCGCTCATTACGGTGAATTATAACAGGGGGACAGCACATTTTTCAGGAGAGACTCCTCGGCTAGGCCTCAGTGCAAACTTGTCCCCGACAGCTGCACTTGCCCCACACCTGCTCAATGGCCAAGCAAGGGGAAGCACTGCCCAAGTGGACTCCCCCTTCATGCCTCCCCCGGCACTTAAGAAACATGAACAAGAATGCACACACTTTTTTACCAGGCAGGATACAACACCACTCCAATCTACTTATTATAAAATTGGATAGGCATTTTGTTGCATTCTCCCGTGTACCCAAAGGCTGGCAAATGACATACTGGCACACTAAGAGGCCATCGTGTCAGCCTTGGGCTTTGGCATCGCTGCTTCCCGAGGAGTAGATCACTTCCAAAGTCACAGAAACACGTACACGCCAAGCCCAACTAAAGGCCTCCACTTGGTTCCGACTCATAGCAACACCGTAGGCCAAGTAGAAGTGCCCCAGTGGGTTTCCAAGCCTAGCCTTCTTTACGGGAGTGGACCGCTCTGTCTTTAGATCAGAAATATCCAAAGCTGGGTCTGTGGTTAGGTAACGAGGAGAACTCACGGTTGGAATTGTTGGCTAAGAGTGTTCTGGAAAATCCCAAATTGGAAGCACCCCAAATGCCTATCAGCTGGCAAAAGGCCAGTAAGTTGTCTATCCAGACTGGGGTCTCCTCACCCACGAGTCAAAGGAAGTGGCACCCATGGCATGCCAGGTCATGGGCGAGCCTCCAACACATGATGCTAAGGGAAAGAGGTTGACTAGGAAAGACCCCATCATTATATTTACATAAAACTCTAGAAAAGGCAAACCTGTGGAAAACAACAACCAACAAACAAAATCAAAACAGAAAGCAGATCATTGGTTGTCGAGGGCTCGGGGTAAGGGTCAGAGAGCAAATGGGGCATCAGGGTTTCAAAGGAGGACACTGTTCTCCGTCTGGAGTGTGACAGTGCTTGGAGGATTGCACACGATGGCCAAACTCCATCCAGCTGTACGTTTGAAACTCATGGGCCTTACTGAGTATAAAGAATTCCTTAGTACGTGGGAACCCAGTAAAAAAAACAAACAATGATCAACAAACACACTGTTGTTGGCTCAGGGGATGGCCCTGAGTCCTCCTGGATTGTCAGAGCCCTGTCAAAGAGAGCGGGGATGATTACC
>NW_022103905.1:19302788-19311622 GCF_000313985.2 Echinops telfairi
TGTAGGGTCACTATGAGTCAGCCCCAACTCAAAGGTAGTGCGTTTGCCTTTTGAGTTTGAGTTTGCTAGCCCTCTTCCTGGTGGTTCAGTGGTTTTGCATTGGCTGTGATCCACAGGGTTGGCAGTTTGAAACTCCCGGATGTTCCCTGGGAGAAAGACAGGGATTTCTACTCCTAACAGAACACAGTTCGTCCCGGAAGCCCACAGGAGGTCACTATGAGTCAGCACTGACTAGATGACAGTCTGAGTGAGTGGCGCAGCGGGTATCCGCTGGGCTGCTAACTTCAAGGTCAGCAGGTGGAAACCGCCAGCCCCTTTCTGCTCCCGTAAAGGGTTACAGTCTCAGCAACTCCCAGGGGCAGTTCCACCACGTCCTACGTGGTCGCTGCGTGTCAGAATAGACATGGTGTTAGGGAGGTTTTTGGTGGCACGGGTAGCTGCCAACCACAGGTTGAAGCCCACCAGCCAATCCACGGGAGCACAATGAGGCTGTCTGCTCCTGAACGTAATCCTGTAAGATCAAAAGAACAACACTTGCCCAGGACCACCCTTCAGGAAGTTAGGACCTAAGGAAGACTGGCAGCAGGAAGCACAGGAGGAAGTGGGAAGAGCGACGGAGCAGACGGGTCAGGACGTGTGAATTGCGGAATGGAGGAGTAGGATCTGCTCTGTGAACCTTCCCCTAATTCACAACAAAAAGGGTTAAAGAAACATTATAGTTACGGTCTCAGAGGACCTTCGATAAGGTGGCTCTGGGTTCCTCACTGGGCTGATAACTGCAAGGTCAGCAGTTCGCACCCACCAGCCATTCCTTGGAAGAAAGAGGAGGCTTCCTGCGTCTGTACAGATCTACAGCCTTGGGAGCCCATAGGGGCCATTCTACGGTGCCCTGCAGGGTTGCTATGACCCGAAATCAACTCCTCGGCAGCGGGGTGGTTTCTGTGTTTGTTTGGGGGATGGGCAGCAATGGTAAAGAGTGTCCGTGGACGGTGCCCATAGTGAAGCGCTCCACTAGGAACGGAACGGTTGATGGCTGAAACCCACCAGACTTGCCTCCATGATAATGCCTGGCAGGTGACTTCTGAAACCTCGTGGCCGTAAAAACCCTATGGGGCAAAGCTGTCCCCTGACTCAGGAGGCTCCTGCCTGTGCATCAGACGTAGACAGTAACTGTTCTCCTGCCGTATCAACTTCTGCATTAAACAAGAGTGGGGACCGCTACACTTATTGGACCTTCAAACTTGAGAGCAAGAAACTGACTTACTGGAAATGGACTCTCTGAGGGTTCCTGCCACCATCCCCAGGCCACCTGGTCTGTAAGCAGTAGACGGGCACCCTGGTCGCCCAAACCCACAGGCAACGATCCTCCCTCGGGAGGATGCTTTCCAAAGTTGAGACTCCGCCTTCTGTCTACGCTTCCATTCACAAGGCTAATTGCGTGCGCGAAGCAAGATGTTCTGCAATGATTTGCCCACAGATAAATAAGTGTCTGTTTAGCTTCTCACGTTCTTGCACTATTTATCACATTAGAGATGTAGCTTTAGGCACACACTCACGTGAGCAGTGACCTGTGATCAGTTTATAAGATTATCTCATAAAAGAATTTCCCTGTTACCGAAGGCACTGTGGACTCATGGGTTAGAACGCCTGGTGCAAAGCCAAGCAAATACATACGCGTGTTTGTGCTTTCTCTTTGCCTGGAGCTCCCGACCCTTCTTACAAACACACCCCACCTCACCTTTCTTCTTTAGGTGGATGGGATTGGTACCAGAGACACATTGGGTTAGGGGTGGGCAGGACGGAGGATGCTGAGCCTCGTGAGAGCGAAGACAACTCCCGAAATCCCAAACCCCCCGCTGCCCTTGCCTCCATGGGGACAGACGATGCTAATCCTATTGCCAAGCCCACAAAGCCCCATCAGAGTTGACCGAGCAGCTCATTGATATGCAGATGTATTAGAATTTCTTCTCCACCCTTGTGGAATGGTTGGATAGCTACTGCCCATTTTGAGCATGTACGTTCCTTTGCCGTTTTTTTTTTCACTCAGGAGGCCAAGTGTCTGGATCCATCTTTGCTGACCACTTGTTCTAATCCAAGTCCAAGCGGCTGCCCCCAGCCGCATCTTCTTCTGAGACATGCTTGTTCAACCGGCAGGCAAGAAAGAGAGGCAGCACTGCTGTGACATTCCAGAGAGACCCAGGGGCTGAGGAAGCCATTGGGTCTCCCGGATGTCTTGAAAGGGAACGCCCAGAGTCGGGGTTCCATCTTTTTTTTTTTTACAAAGTTTACGTTTTTTGCATTTTATGTTCACTTAGGACTGTCCTTTCTTACCCTAATGAATCCTATGCTGGCGCTTGCAGTCGCTCTTCAGGGGTGCTTGCTGTGAACATCAAGGTCGTGCTTAAAAACCACGAATGGGGTTGAGGACACCCCCAGTTGTGAGACGGGGGCAGGTCCAGGCAAGGCCACCTTCTGTTGTGCAGGAGGTCGTCATGAGCCAGACGACTTGGTGGCTCGGTGGCAACCAACAACAGTGGTCCCTGGTGGCGAAGTGGGTTCCGTATTGAACTGCTCACTGCAAGGTTGGTGGTTCGAAACCACCAGTTGCTCTGAGGGAAAGAGATGAAGCTCTCTGCTCCCATAGGTGTGTAAAACTCTCAGAAACCCAACTGAGCCAGTCTACTCTTGTCCTGTAGGGTTACTGTGAGTTGGAAACAACTCAATAGCACTGGGGTTTGGTAAGAACAACAACTGCAAAACAAGCCATAAAACAGAGGTCTTTGTCAGCACCACAGTGGAGCATCACTGTGGAAGAAAACGCCCGCAGACTCACAAGGTCATTCAGCTGCCCAAGAAATTCTATCACCCCCAAATCACAACACAGGCTGAACACAAGAACTACCCTGGGAGCGCTCCCCATTTCCCGAGGCCTAACCCACCTCCCATCTACCACGCTCCCCCTGCTGAGGCCAAGTTCATTGGTCAGAGATAGGACACCGGCCTCAGGAGTTTATCCCTCCACAATTCTCAGGAGCACCAGAGTTAGAGCCAGTACTAAGGGTTCGATCCACTAACTGCAGGACGAACAACATCATGCGTAATTCCTAAGCGACGCTCCTTGTGTTCCCACAGGGCAGGAAACCAGGTCCAATCACTGCCCCTGAGGAAGGCCAGAAAAACGATGGCCACAAGCGTGCCACTTTAAACTACATCCCATGCCCAAGGGTGGCCCAGGACACCCCAGGCCAAGCGTGGTTGGAATCCCCACTGCCAGCGACCTGGGTTTAACAACCAGAGTCTCAGCATTTCCACAGGGCCGGACAGATGCCCGAAATGAGCCAAGTGAACAGCACGAAACAGCAGCAACACAAAACAACCAGCTCACTGGGTCCCAGCTGGAAGAGCCGTGAGCTGAGTGGCGGGAGAGCAAGGGGCGGCCGGCTCTGTTGTTGTGATCAGCTGCCATGAGTTGGGCTCTGACGTGGAGGATGGAGCACTGAGCTTCACCTGGCTCTCAGGGGGTTGTCTTTAGAATTTGATCTCCAGGCCTTTCTTCCTAGCCTGCCTGATTGGAAGCTCTGCTGAGAACCGGTCACCATCATAGCAACACACAAGCCTTCCACTGAGAGACGGGTGGTGGCTGCACACGAAATGCACTGGGCAGGAATTATTGAGCAGCAAATCCAGCAGGTGGAGGCTAGAGTTGGGGACAAGACCTGCTGCAGACAATCTGGAGACAGAGAGAGCTCCTGCCCCCTGACACTCTCTGGAAAACGGGAATGCCCACGTCCCATTAATTGAGGGAAACCTGTACTCCGAGGCTCCTGTTCGAAGGAGCGGAGGGTTGTAGGGCTGACGCCTCTGGGGACGGAGCAGGATGCTGGCACTGCTGCCAACTGGTCAGCTCGCGGGGCTGGCTGTGGTCCAGGAGACAGTGGCCGGCCCGAGCTCCTGTCCCGGGAAAGTGTTGTTCCGGCGTGGCCACTGCGGACAGGAAGGTGAAGACAAGGAAGAGACGCTGCAGGCTGCCCCTGCCAAGTGCAGAACTCATTCAGAGAAGGCAGCCTGCTCGCTGTGGCGGGAGAACAGGGCTCTATGTCCAAATCCCTTCCACTTACTCCCATACCCCCACCCCCCCCTGCCCCGCAAAAGCGCTCCATCGAACACCAAGAAAGAAATACGATAAACTTTATTGTAAACAAGAGAAGATGGTTGATTCAGAAAGACGGGCATTTCCTTGGCAAACAAACCCAAGGCCACTTCTTGGAAGCAGGCGCAGGGCTGTTCACAGTGAAAACGGGGAGCCCTGAGCATCCTGAGGGGACACCGGCCCCTGGAGGACAGAGCAGTCAGAGTCCGTGCAAGAGGAGTACAGACATACTGTGAGAGCCGGCAGACAAACACCGTCAATCTCCTCCTGCTCCAGGTCTCAGTAACACACAGGGGCAGTTCGACCCTTTCCTACAGGCTTGCTAGGGGTAAGACTAAACTCAATGGCAGCGAGTCCTTTGCCGCAGGGCAGGAGGAGCTGCCCGTCAGAGAACGGACCCCAACAAGAGAAGGACTTTTTCTGGGTCCCCAAGCCTGGCTGAGGGAAAAGAGAGGTGATTCTGAGTGGGGGCCGTGGCCACCAAAGGCCCTGGGAGGGGCACACAGTGCACACTAACTGCGAGCCGGATGCCTGGAAGTTCAGCCCACTCAGAGGGGCCCGGAGGAAGCCCGGCAGCCGACTTCCAAAAAGCACAGCCTGGGAGCACAGCCCTGTTCTGACCCGCCCGGGGTCACCACCTGCCGGAAGTATCGCAACGAGTAGGCTGCCCCTCACCCCAATTGTGCTGTGTCCCATCGAATGACAACCACAAGGACGAGGGACTAGAAAGGTACGGAAACAAGCACAGCCCTGTCCCTAAACCCAGAGCATCACCTGCTGGGCACAGGGAGGTGCCCGCTGCTCCGCTGCCTGCAGGCGCAGTGGTGGGGCTGGTCCCTGAGGGGAGATGTTGGCAGGCATCATGGGAGGTAAGCATCTTGAACAAGACTCTAGGGCAGCGACCCATGGGCGTCATGAATCGCATCAACACTGTCAACAGGCCCGAGCAGCAGCACCACCACTGCGGTCCGCAGGCACCTCTGCCGGGGGATGACCTTCCCACGGTCTCACAGCCCAGCTGCTGTTGCCAGCGTCTGTGTCCTCTGAAGAGGTCCACAGTGAGCAGCAGAGAGCACGAAGGTCGTCAAGATGCCGGGCCACAGGAGATCTCCTCCCTACTATTTAACCTCTCTTGCCACCGTGGGGCACCAAACTATTTACTGCACAGGCTCATAAGCCCCGAGAAACACCACATAGACCTAGGTGACGATGAAGAAAACTGCACGGACAAATATTTGCGCGTCTTCCGATTCGTCTTCTTGGGATGTAGGTGTTAGAGGCCACCCGTTTGAAAGAAATGAAATCCATCTCTTCTTTCCACTCCAAATGCCAACATTTACAAATGAGTTACAGGAGTCACTTCTGGGGGGCGACGTGCCCTCCCCGGTTCATTTGCTCAGTCACTCAGCCAAGAGTAACTGAAAATAGCTGAAGTTCCGAGCTGGCGCTTGCATCTGGGAGCAAAGGAGAACCAAGTAGCAATAGAAATAGTAGCAGGCATGGCCATCATAATGCTCACTTCTTGCCAGGCACTTTTACATAAGCAACCTTTCTTCAGGCTTAGGGCCGTGTCATAATAAACGCTGAGTTGCCTCTTCCCCTTTTGAAAACCGAAGAGATAGAAATTTGGGAACGTGGTTTGACCAAGCTCATATGAATACTAAGAGGCCCAAACAGGTCACGCTAAACCCAAACCCACGGCCGCTGAGTTAATTCCACGTCACAGTAACCCTCTTGCACAGAGAGGACGGCGCCATAGGATGTTCAAGATGAAAATGTTCGTTTTTGAGAACACACAGCTCCTTCTCTCTCCCTGGAGTGGTTGGTGAGTTTGAACTGCTGTCCTTTGGCTAGCAATCCAATGCTTAACCCGCGTCGTCACCAGGCTCCCACAGGTTACACGAGGCTCTTCGGATTCCTGATGCTTAGCCTGTCTACCTCCCTATGTATCCCTGAGGTGGACTACTTACACACAGATCCCAAGGAGCCCTGGACCCTAACCCATGACATAGTTGGAAACTAGAACCGGGTTCCATTCTGCCCAGGTGCCAAGGAACAGATGATGAAGAGAGTGGTACCATGCCTCCGGCGGGGCAGCATCAGCACAAGCTCAGGGAGCTGTGCTACCGCAGGTGTGACATGAGGATTTGTCTCCATCCCGTAGACACCAGGAAGTGCTGCATGGATGTGTATTTGAACAGTAACTGAGGGGAAAAAACACGAGCCGCCTTTCTAAGCTAAACTTGCGTGGTACAGTATAGCATATATGTTCCCGAACTTATTTGCCCTTTTCTTGAAAAAAAAAACAACTCTTGAATCTCCTGGAAATTAATAACTTTTGTACTATACCCTATAATCCAGGATAAAGTGTAGGTATCTGCCTTTTGCAACCCTCCTGAATTGCTCCAGCAGCCCCCGGGGGTATATCTTCCACCTGGGACAACAGTGATATAGTACAATGGCGATGCCTGCTACCTACTTCATCTGTCTCTCCTTCACACACGCATCCAAGCACCTAGCATATTCCATGCCCTAGGGTGCAGGTACTCCTAAGACAAAGTCCCTTCCTTGAGAAGGTCACAGGCTAATATAATGAGGGAGCTGAACCCTATGTGATGTCCCAGGCCAGTCCAATGGTCTCCGGTTATCTATATGGAAGGAGGAATCTCTGGGTGTGGACACAGTTTAACTCACTAAATTGATAAACCAAAGGTTAGTGGTTTAAGTCCAGCCAGTTGCACCTTGGAAGACAGGCCTCATGATCTTCTTCCTCTTAAAAAAATAAAGAGTAGCCACTGCGGACCCGACGGAGCACAGATCTACTCGGACACACCCAGGAAGTCCCTGTGAAGCAGGATTCACGGACAGTGACTGGGCTTTTTAAAAATGTTCTCTCCATAATGAAAACATGCCAAGTTGCCCATCCTCCTCCTGCATGGCTTCTAGTTTGTCAGCACCCCTGTACAGAAAGAGAGCGCCTCTCAATATATTCAAGGCATCGCAGTTCAGCCTGGGAAAACCAGCTGCCCCGATCGATTGTCCTCTCTGCCTGCCAGCGATACTGCACACACGGGGATACCACATCGCTCTGGACGAGATTCCCAAGACAGCTGCTGCGTGTGTGAACACAAAGCTTCAACACCGAGGCCTCTCCACGCCTGCTCTCATCGCTGCGACCTCACGTGAACTCGGGAGCCGGGTGCTCCATTGCAGAGTACCAAGGGAGGGCTGAGACCCCGTGAGTCCAGTGCCAGCTTCCGTCCAGATAGCCCGTGGGAGGGCTTGAGACAGGACCACGGTGGCGACGCCCCGTCAAGCATCAGCCTCCCATGTTCCACTCCACTCCTCCTCATATCTTTAGCTGCATTTGGTTTATCAGTGAAAGCAACTGATAAAGCTTCCAGTTCATGCCATCTGCCGTGTGTCACAAATATTGGCTTTGCCCAAAGGAACTGGAAGTATCTTTTAGGGCCACTGATGTGTCCACAACAGTTACAAACTCTGGGGTCTCAGAACTAGGACTTCCTTTAAAGAGATGGCAGACATGCGCACAGGGGGAACCGTCCACAGGTGGAAGGGCAGGGCTTGAGTGGATGGTGAGAGCTTTGGCCCCGAGGAGGTACCACGGCAAGGATGGCATGATGTCATCCCCAGAGGCTCTAGTTCTACCACTGACTGACCTCAGCAGAAGTTCTACTGGATTTGACAGCGTAAGAGCCACCTGTTTCCGCAAAGCGCCCAGGGACAATCATTTTGATAACAAGCTACATCCTGCACGATTCCAAACACATGACATCCTGGGAAAGGCAAACCTAGAGGGACCCCACAGAGATTAGTGGTTGCCAGGGGCTCAGGGAATGAGTGCGGAGAGCACAAAGGGGTAGGGTAAAGAGGCCGCAGCGGGGCACGAGGATGAACAGGTAGACCACGGGGCACTGGGACTGGGCTGTGCTCTGTAACGGCGGACACATGGCATTGGGCCTGCATCACACCTCTGGGACCAGACAGCCCAAACAGTGACCCCGAATGCAAGCTGTGGACTTCAGTAAATGATATGGCGCCAATATCAGTTTCTCTATTCTAACACATGTGTGATGAGCCCCGGATTCAAACAAACCCACTGCCCTGAGTCGGTCCCGACTGGCAGCAAACCTAACAGGCCAAGTAGGAAATGCACCCGAGGGTTTTCTAAACTCTACAGCTGCGTGGGAGCAAACGGTCTCATCTTTCTTCCTCAGAGTTGCTGGTGGATTGGAACTCCCAACCATTCGGTTAGCAGCTTGATGGGGGACCCACTCTGCCACCAGGACTTCTGACACAGATGCACTGTACAATGTCAATAATAGGAGGCACAGTGTGCAAGGGAGTAGCTGAACACCCCCCCTACACACACACACACACACACACACACACACACACACACATTTTCCATTAAGCTAAAACTTAGTAAGACAGTCTGTTAAAAAACACCAAAGGTGCTCAAAGTATTTATAATCAAATGGGGAAAAGCGATATTCCTTTTTCCCCCCCATTTTTCTTTAAATAGTTTTATTGGGGGCTCTTACATCTCTTATCACAATCCATACATTCATCCAGTGTGTCAAGCACACTTGCAAATATGGCACCATCATCATTTTCAAAGCATTCTCTTCCCACTTGAGCCCCTGATATCAGCTCCCCATTT
>NW_022103905.1:19311818-19315311 GCF_000313985.2 Echinops telfairi
TCCAGTTACCACAGCACTTGCTTCAACTTTCCGTGTTTTATGTGGGTTTTGCATGTTTTTGAAGACCACCTTAATCTCATTGCCATCCAGTCAAGGCTGACTCACAGCGCACCCCTGTGGGTTTCCAACCCTCTAACTGCCTAGCAAGGTAGAAGCCCAGGCTTTCTCCTGAGGAGCTGCCGGTGGGTTTGAACACCGACTGTGCGGATTGTCACCCCACACCTAACTACTACACCACCAGGGCTTCACGTTAGCACGTGTGCATTATTCCAGATGGGTGAAATTCTCTCAATTTTACAAACTGCAATACATATTATTAAATAAGATAATCTGTACTAGCTATTGAACACATGCCAGATATGGGGCTACTAACTGCAAGGTCAGCCGTTCGAAACCACGAGGTGCTCTGCAGGAGAAAGTGGAGGCTTTCTGCTCCCATATGGATGTACAGCCTCAGAAACCCACAAGGCAGTGCTACCCTGCCCCACAGGGTTGCCGTGAGTTGTGATTGACTTCGTGGCAGTGAGCTCAGTGTGAGTCTTGAGTTCTGTGGGAGGGGCTCACTAAATCTTAGCTGCTTGGCAGTTGCTTGGCGACCATCTGTAAGTTCAACCAAACATGTACCGAGTGCCTTTAAGATCCCTCCTTTTGACTGTAACGCAAATGTTTGCAGAAACAGGCTACATATTCTTGGGACTTCATCACACTAATAAGGGCTCTTATTCATATGGTGCTAAGGTTTTCTAAACTGCCTTTATACATATGACAGCTGTCTTGTTTTATTCTTGCTTAAAAATATGCACAGCAAAACATAGATCTGTTCAATAATTTCTCCGTGCCCAATTCAGGGATGCAGATATGTCCATCAAGATGTGCACCATCCTCTCCTTCTTGCCCTGGTGGTTCTACCCATGTTGACAGAAACTCATTCCTCCCTAAACTTCCTTCCTCGGCTTTTTTTTATAAATCCTTTTATTAGGGCACATATAACTCTTATCACTATCCATACATACATCAATTGTGTAAAGCACATTTATACACTCATACTTGCCGTCCAATCCCAGACACAGTTCTTTACCAAGTGAGCTAAACGGTTATTTCTTGTTAAGAAGGTTGCAGGGGATATTTGTGATTAAATTATGATCTCAGGGCCAGTGCTTCAGGGGTTCACCTAACCCTCGTGACTCCAGAAAGACTGAATTCTATGGAGAGAATTTGAAATTTGTTCAGCATTTCCCCCCACTTTCGATCAGAATTCCTCGACAGAATCTTTCATGAAAACATCACTAATGGTCGCTGGACACCACTTGCTCCTCTCTGTTTGTGGTCACTGCTAATGAAGAAATGAAGTTTCAGCTTATGGACACACTGTCCTGGGGCTCACGGAGGCACAGGGCCAGGGAGAGGCAGAAGGAACAATCAGACCCAGCCAAGCATAACTCTGACTCCCGCGTCTGACCGCCCCAGCGCCTCTGGTTATTCCTTGCAGAACTCATACCTTGTTTTTTGTTTCCCATTTTGTTTATTCCACTGGGAAAAGACCGTTTACATACATACACTCTCCAAAGGGACCAGATGTACTGTGAAATTACAATAATGGTAGACAAAGCTTTGAAGCAGGATGGTGGATTATTGAAAACAGTTAGAAAATCATAAACAACATTGCAATCATGGGCACAATTTTAAACAAGATTGCTTTACCTGGTTTTGTTTTCTTTCTTGTTAGATAATTTCACCTGCAGGTTTTTCACAAAAAGAAGCAGGGAAAACAGATTATATTGCTAGAAATTTAATAGTATTACATTTGGTGATAAATCGAAGTATTTCTCTTATTTTGATCATGCTTTGCCCACGGTATGAATTCAATAAACACTTCAATTGAATTAGTATTACAATAGCTTGTTGATCGCCCTGCCTCTACTGGGTCATAATTATGACCATCTGTATAATGCTTTGTAGCTTACAAAGAACATTCACCATCCATCGCCACTGAATTCTCCCAGAAAATATCCCAAAGAGAGATATTAAATTCTTTGTTTTACAAATCAGGAAGCAGAGGCCTGGCAGGTTAAATAATGGGTTGAAGGTCACAATTATTCGTAAGGTTAAGAAAGGGTGACGATGTAGACGGGAGCTTGTCTTGCATGGGAGGAATTATAGCAGACACTTAGCAGCGGGTGTTTTAAGAGTCTCTGGGTGCTATCGATGGCTAATGTGCTTGACTGCCAACTAAACAGTAGCAATACAAGTCGAGCCAGAAGAAAAAATGCCTGGCAGACAAGTTCTCAAAAATTAGCCATTGGGAGAGAGACAAAAGATGCAGAAGACTGCGAACTGTGAACTTCCACTCCCCCCACAAATCCCATCTCACTGGCCACTGAGTTGATTATGACTCGTTTAGACCCGATAGGACTGCCCCGTTGGGTTTCGGAGGCTGTAAATCTTGACTAGGGCAGACAGCGTCTCAGAGAAGCTGGTGGGTCCACACTGCAGCCTGAAGCCCGATGTGCAACCCACTAAGGCACCAGGGCTGTATGGAACTTCAATTAAAATCACGTCTTTACCATGAAATCGCTCTGGGACCATGCACAAGCTATGTAAGCATTCTGTGCCTCTGTTTCTTCAAGAGTGAAACGTAAGTTGTGGTAATGGCTACTGCACTGCGGTGGTAGTTTGTTAGGGTGGCTTGTGTAAAGTGCTTGGCGTTAACTTAGTACTCCCCTTAAAGGACTCAAATAATAGTAGCTGCTATTATGATTCTTATTATGACTCTTTCAGTCCTAGGAAACATATTTAGTAACTCAGTTAGCAAGTACACTCGTATTTTCCCCAGCCCCCTCAAAAAAGACCCAAAACCAAATTCACTGTCACCCAGTTGATTACAACTCTTTGTGACCGTATACATGATATGTAATGCACATATGCTCAAACTCACTGCCACTGAGTCCACTCTGACCCATATTGACCCGACACTGGGATTCTGCAGCTAAACCTCATCACAGGAGCAGCCAGCCCCAACTTTCTCCTTCAGAATGGCTCCTGAGTTTGAACTACAGACTTGGAGGTCAGGGGTCCAACGCTTGTTTATCTGACACCTCCGCCAGGGCTCTGCTCTAGGTAGTAGAGGATGCTGTGAGCTAAAAAGCCTACTGTTTTGACTCAGAGGAATCCGATAGGACAGTGTAGAACCCCACCATAAGGTTTCCAAGCTGTACACTGTCCCAAGGCAAACTACCCCATCTTTCTCCCGTGGAATGAAAACCTGCCCATCTTTCCGTGAGCAGTCATGTTTAAGCCCCACGGCACCAGGGATCCGGCTGTGAGTGAGGGGCATGCATTCATGGATAAAGAACTGAAAGCCTGGGGTGGGAGTCCTAGCCTTGCTCTTTATTAGCTGGGCGATCTTAAGCAAATCATCTAATCTTTCTGATGGTCGGCCTCTGCATCGATGACAAGGGATAATAACTCTTGTCATCTCGGTTTCTTGTATGGC
>NW_022103905.1:19315775-19319506 GCF_000313985.2 Echinops telfairi
CAGGCCATGCCTCAGCTCTTCCCCAGCAATGCGGTCGTGGGAGTCACCGTCCCAGGATTTGCTTCGGTTTCTTCCTAAAGACGGAGAAATTGCTAACTCACTGTACCCGGAGAACCACAATGGAACAAACTTTCCCGGGTCCTGGAGCGGCTGTTCCCTGGAGCCGACCGGTCCACTACTGTCATGGTTATTCGGACCATGGTCAACACACAGCTAAGCTCATCTGTTAACCAAAGGGAAAATGTCTCTTACGTGCACCTAGACATCTGAGAAGGCTTCCTGGAGGAGGAAGCCACACCTGACCTTTGTCGTCCACGGTCAGAGTTTGGTGGAGGACGGGGTGGACGTGGAGGAGCATGGTATTAAAGGAGAGAACGCAAACAACAGCAGGCAATCCCTCTAGAAAAGCTGGCCACTGGCCCCGCCTAGTCCCCTCTTCCCTTTTACGTGGAAAGACTTGGCTCCAACGCACACGTACCTCTGACACGTTTTCTGTAATGTAGCCTATAAGGGGCTCTGTAAACATAACATCCATTCAAAGTTATCTAGGAGGTATATTTGATGTCACGCTTTTAGTTCCCCCTGCCCGATCCAGGACATCTTGAGAAAGGCATAATTAGTGATCTGCTTTGATTCAACGTCTCCTTTGAAATAGTTCATCTACTTTATTTCTCCAATTGGATAAATAAATTATTCAGAAACCTGACGATGGGAACATGCACAGCTAAGAATCTGAGCTAGATTTTTGGTGGTCAGAGGTTCTTATCTCATTACGGAAGATGTTTGACATAAATATTAATTTTCTTAAAGTGGTGAAGGCAGAGATTTCAGACAAAGGGATGTTCATATTGGATTAAACACCAGACTCAAATTATCTGAGCATTCACATGCACGGAGAATCAAATTGCATTTCACCCTGATAAGAAGCTGCCCTGGGGAGCTGTTCTGGATTTAGCAGACTCAAACGTTCCACTGCCTACTTAACAAAATATATGATTGTCTAAAATATTATTTATGGCTTAACTGCAGGTGGGAGAGAGGCAAGCAAGGCTTGGTACTATCCTACATAACATAAATCCTGCCCTCATCAACAAATGACCATTTATTCATGGCCTTGTATCTGCCAGGCGTGTAGATACAAGGTGTGTCTCACCAATCATATCAAAGTACACTTGATCTTCCCGACCACGCCAGGGGGCTGACACGCCATGTCCATGCTACAGACAAGGACACTGAAGAACAGAGGGATGACATGGCTTAATCGAGTTAGGTAACTAACTGGGAGCTAGCTTTCACGATGCTGGTTGGGAGAAACAAATGAGACAAAACATGGTGGCTGCTTAAACACGAAAACCAAAAAGCAAACCCACTGCTGTCCAGTCCTTGCTAATGGCCGGGATCCTCTGTAGGGTTTCCGAGACTGTACGTCCTCTTTCTGCAGGAGAGCCACTGGGGGTTGGAACCGCCAGCCCTGTGCTTGGCAGGCCACCATCTGTCTCACAGTACCACCAAGCCAACGGGAACACTTTGTGTTGTTGTTGTCGGGGGAAAAAAGTCTAACTCAACTAACACCCACAACACGTATCATCTGCAAAAGGGACATGTAGGAAGGACGTTTCTGACTGCGGATCAGGAGATGCGATAGGCGGACACCTCCATTCGGCAGCTTTGTGCACTCACCTGGCTCGGGCACATTCGTAAGCGAATGACAAGACCTCAGGGAGCCCAGTCCTTCCCCTCCTGGGCCAGAAGGGCCAGCGTGCCAGCCTTCCAATTTTCTCTGAAGAAACCCAAAGAGTGACTCTCTAAACATCGCTGGGGTCTGCACATGGCCCACCTTTTAATGTTGTACCTGCTGAGGGACCCTTGGGAAATTTCCAAGGGGGGGTATGTACAGAAAGATTTAGAACCTCCAACAACCAGATTACCAGCTTCCATAATAGTCATTCCGGTGGAATACTTCTGTACAGAAGGAATCGACATTAAATGCCTGTGTTCCTACCAAGACTTACAGCTTCAGAAAGCCTATGGAGTAGTTCTTGTCTGTCCCGTAGTGCTGCCATGTTGCTACGAGTGGGAATTCAGTGGATAGCAATGGATTTCCTGTGGGTTGTAGCTGTTTGGCATTTGGCAACAAGCTAAGGGACCATCAGAAATACTGACCCAGAGAGGCCAAACAAAATAATTTTTTAAACATCTTGTTTCTCTGAAGCCTTCGGACAATTGCTATCCAAACAAGTAGCATATCCAGCCTAATTTGAATTCTGAAACCTTAAACGGAAGGATCCGGAGCCTTGGGCTTGAGAGTGCTTTGGTTCAAACTTCCTCCTCTGTAAGCTAAAGTAGTAAACAAAAGCAGTGTGCTCTGAAGCTCCATGGGACTCAAATGTTAGGGAGCGGGGACTCCCGTCCCCGTCACTAGAACAAATCCACTCATGGCAATGCCAACCCAGAGCGACTCTACAGGGCAGGGTCCAACTTCCTTGTAGGGTTTCTCAAGCTGCAAGTCTTTACCAAAGCCAATGGCCACATCTGTTGCCTGTGGAGTGGCTAGTGAGTTCAAACCACGGATATTTTGCTTATTAGCACGATACTCAGCCCAGTTCAGCTACCAGGGCATGGAGTAAATTCTGACTCCCAACATCCTGATGGAGGATCCGGAGGGAATCAGCCTTTACAGGAGCAGACAGCCTCACCTCTGGCCCCCTGGCTATGTGGCACGCAGTCCAGAGCACCATCCGGGCTCCTGACCAGGGCTCCCCGGAGCCTTCCAAAACAGGACTGGTCACAAAAATGAATGACAAACCTGGATTGCCTGAAGGCTCCACCTCTTTCTTGAAGAGTCATCTTGTATATTATTAGCATATCAAAGACTAAAATTCCTGAGGCAATCAGACCTGTTACTATCCTTCCGGCCACCATTACCAAATTTAGTGGGCCATGAAATGCAGCACCTTTAGACACCTAGGGAAACTGGTCAAACACACCTTTAAGAGCACTGGCAAATGGTTTTTGGGGTTTTTTTTTTTTGCCTTCAACTCTACTTTGTACCAGTTCAGGTGTCACCTGGCTGCTCATCTCCACAAGGATGAGACTTTTATGGTTTTTAAGGTCCTTTCCTGCTCCAGTATTACATAATCCCATAGAGGTACATTTAGAGAAAACCCAGGATTTTCTCACAGCTTGGGGCTGAGTCCTTAGCTTGTGGCTGACACACTTAACAAGCGGATTGCCCCTATGGCAGAGATGACCACCAGGAGCAAAGGAACCAGGCGCTTCCACCTGCCCCCCTGAAATCAGACTCAAAGTCAGGCCATCCTTTCAGGACGTTGACCCTGGAGTTGCCATGACACTCCAATTTCTCTCACACACATGTCCATCTGATTAAAAATAAAACACCCTTTCAGAAAAAGGTCCGTTCATATGGCTGATCAGATGTCTGCCCAGTGCACCCAAAGATGAGGCAGGGACTGGAGGGAAATATTCTTGCTGGGACACTGGTATTCCCTTCAAATGAATTTTCATTTTAGTACATGCTGGTACATACAGCAGGAGCCCTGGTGGCATGGTGGATACACATTGGACTGTGATTCTCAAGGTCCACAGTTCGAACCACCACCACCACCTGAATTACCTAGGGAGAAAAACAGGGCTTTCTATTCTCATAAAGAGTTACAGTCTTGGGAACCCACAGGGACAGTTCTACCCCGTCCTAGAGGGTCTCAATCAGT
>NW_022103905.1:19320051-19330568 GCF_000313985.2 Echinops telfairi
TTTTGCTTCGTGTCATTGTTTGCAGACCCCTCAATGTAAATATCAGTCACCATACTTCCTCCCCATGATCCCCACTTCCATTCCTCCGATCCCTTCCTGTCTTCTGAACTTTGTCCTTCAGTAAAAGCTGCCTTTATTATTTTTTTAATCTCTACTAGTTGATCATTCTAAGTTCTCAACCTTCCTGATGCCGCAACCCTTTAACACAGTTCCTCATGTGGTGGTCACCCCCAACCATAACGTTATTTTCGTTGCTACTCATCACTGTAATTTTGCTACTGTTATGAATCATCATGTAAATATCTGATCTGCAGCATGTATTTTCATTGCTACAAACTGAACATAATGAAAGCATAGAGATTAATAAAAGATATGTAATTATAGGTCTAGGGGGCCAACAGGAGTGGCCCTAATGGCTTTGTAAAGAGATTTAGTTAATAAAGAAAAGACCAGGAGCTTCACGTTACACACCTCCTACAGGGTCTTCAATGACTGCATTTTTGGAATGAGATTACCAGACTTATTCAGAAACACTTTTAGGAGGGCTGGAATCACAAATGTTTATGTCTTTTGCTACCCCGACACTCCTATAAAGGTTTATCTCCTCAAAATCTGATCATCAAAGACACGTACAAATTCCACCTCCCTCAGGAAGCATGTTCTCAGAGTTCTTCCCTTCCCTGGCTTCTTCTTCCCCCCCTTCTGCTACATTCTGTCACACGCCACTTCTGTCTCACATGGACTTGTGGCCACTTTTCTTTGTAAGAATACTGGTTGGAATGATACCCATCAGAATGCAGGGACCAAGCAAATTGTCACTTCTACATCTCTACGATGCTCTGCCTGGTGCTAAGTAAAGGTGTATTATGCTTTACAGTAATCCTGTGCACAGTGAGTTCTCTGATGGCCCCAAGAAGGCACTGGGCCAGTCTCCACCTTTCCATACCTGAGATGTAGACACACCTGGTCCTTGATGCCAAGATCCACAAGGCGGGGGGAAAAAAAGAGTCAACAAGAAGAAAATGCTTATCACCCAGCGAAGTACATGACAGGGTCCTGAAAGTCAAGAGCTGGTTGTCTGAGGCAACCACATTGTTGTTATAACGTGTCTGGCTGCTACTTGAGCTCTAGCCTGGGACAATGAGCTGAGAGACGCCCTTGGCCATGAATGGGCCACAGAAAAGGAGGTGGGAGGAGGGGGAAGGAGCCATTACAGGTTTAATGATTTAATCCTCAGATATAGGTTGTCAACCTGGCCAGGGTCCTGGAGCGCCAAGAAACAACAGCCAGCTTAAGCCAAGGCAAGCACATGTGAACTTGATGGGCAGTATAAGAAGACCCAGATTATAGAAAGGTAGGTAGGCACAGAGCTCGCATCAAGTTTAGGTTCCCGCGTGGGCGGCCCTATGCACACAAAGATCTGCACACGAATCTGTGCAAAGGTGCCAGGGATGGGATTTTGTTTGGCCTGGAACCCCAGCTGCAGGCCCGTGGACTTTGTCAGGGTGTTGAAAGCTGGCCCCTGGTGTGGTAGTGCTTTGAATGCTGAGTGCCCTTGCTGTTCTGAGAGGTTGTCAGTTGGGCTTTCTTGTTCGACACTTTCAGTGATCACAGTTCAGATGATTATATGGCCAGTACCCCCACCCCCCAAACCTGGCATTTCCTGTACGGACTGGAAAATGACCAGGCAACAGACTGGGCAGGAACCTGCCCCTGCAGCTCTTCTCCTGATTCGGCTATTCCTGTGCCCCCCACCCCCTTGCTCTAGCAAGAGAACAAGAGATTAGTGCAGAGGGATGGAAGCTTGGGTTTTTTCCACTTCAGCGTTCGCTGTCAAAACCAAGTACCAACAAGGTTCTCAGACAGTGTCTCGGTCAGCATGGACAGTCCCAAGCCCACCTTAATCTGTAATCGCTTGGGTCTCAAATGGATCGAGCAGACCAGAGGAGCAGACCCGTTCTCTGAGAGCAGCCCGTCCCCACAGCAGTCAACGTTCTGCTGGAGGCCAGACGGCTGCACCCCGTACACTGCACCTCGTGGGTCCTGAGCTGTCCTCATGTGAGCACACGGTCTCCCGCCTCACGAAATGAACACTGGGCAGCCGTAACCCATCCACCTGCCCAGACTTGATTGCTGCCACTCCCTGAGCAGCTCCCGAGAGCAATAGGGTTCACAAGAAGGATGCTGATGGTGATGGAGACGGTCCCATCTGAAAGGGCTTACTGAGATTAGATCTGAGACTTGCTCAGAAGAATTAGCGGCAAGGAGGGGGTGGGGGGCCAAGGCAGAGAGTGGTGCAAACTAAGTGCAACCCAGAGAAACTAAACCAGTCACCATGCAGTCCGCGCAGACTCATGGTTTCTCATACCCTGCCAAGTAGAACGATGATCCATTGGGTTTTTACCGCCGTGGTCTTTCTTCCAAGATGTCCCTGATGGGTTTGAACTGCCAACCTTTTGGTTCATGGCTGAGTAGTCATTTGCACCACCCAGGGCCTCCAGAGGAGCATAACTGGCGGTAGGAGATTGAGGAGACAAGCTGGAAGCGATGTCATTCAGGGTTGTGAAAATCCGGGGTGGGTTTAAAAGGTGGGGAGAGGAGAGATTGCTGCCAAGGGAACTGGTGTGCATAAACGCACCTAACAACGGCCACACTTCCACTGCCCCACAAACACCCATCAGCCGCAGCCCTCAGAATCACTCCCTTGGCGGCTCCCTGGGTCACCTCGTTCCCTCTTCAAGCCATGAGCACGTACGACTCTGGGTGTCCACTCTAAGAAGAAATGGACGCTTGCAGACGGTCAGTGACTTGCCCCCAAAGCAAACAGCGGAAAGAGACGGCTCTGATTCTGAACCCTGTGCTCTTGTGCGTGGCCCTGGGAAGCGGGAGATGCTTGCCTGACTCGGGCCATGATGGTGCAGGAGCGCCCGGACTGAAGAGCACAGGATGGAGCCTGGCTCACAAGGCACCGTTCGCTCAGGAGCAATCTTCCTGGGGAAGAATCCCAATCCGGAAAGATCGAGGTGGAGAATAAGCCCCAATGGTTGAGACTGCTGCTTCTGCAGGGAATGAAGAGAGATGTTTGTTCATTTCCCTGGAATGTAAGCAAGGACGCCTTCTTGGGTGGTGGTGGAAAGGGAAGCTAGTTCTGATATACATATTTCAGATCCCCTCCTGTGGCTCTGCTTGGCTCCTCACTTTTCAGCTGCCAGCTCAGGATGAAAGGCGGCCTTGATGAAAGGGCTGTGTGGAATGCTACAGAACCCAGCAGGAAGGGCCCTGTGAGCGCTCTAGCACATTCCTGGGAGGCTCAGGCAGCAGGTGATGCCAGCACCAAGTATCCAAGGAAGGAGACTCAGTTACATATGTTTCCCAGCTACTGCAGAGACCCACGGCAGGGCTCTCAGGCAGGACATGCATGGGAACATCTGTCAGTGGCGGTTTATCAACTGATATGGTTATTCCAGCTTGGACTCGTGTTGCGTTTATTTTGAACCACTGCCTCGATCTTCACTTCTTTACATCAACGTGTCCATTGTGCTTCAAGAATCCTGGTGGTGCAACGGTTAAGCACTCAGCTGCTAATTGAAAGGTTGGCAGTTCAAAACCATCCCAAGGCTCCTTGGGATCTGCTTCCATAAAGATTACAACCTGGAAAACCTAGACTATCCTCCAGGACATTATACTCAGTCCCGTAGGGTTGCTGTGAGTCAGAATCAACATATCAGCAATGGGAATTGCTCACACCTGGCCTCAGGAAATGGGAAGGAAAACCAAGCAAGGTAGATTGACCGTCTCATCAAAGGAACCCTGGTGACACCATGGGTTGGACATTAAGCTGCTAACTGCAAGATTGGTTGTTCAAACCTACTAGTCACTCCTTGGGAGAAAGAGGAGGCTGTCTGCTCCCTGCGAGATTTACAGACTCAGAAGAGTCAAAATGGATTCAATGGCAGTGGGTTTGGGTTATTTGAGGGAAACTCCCTACCCACATCTTGTATTGTTTAACATCACAACCCTGTGAGATAGTAATTGTTCCATTTAACAGACCAAGAAACTGTCGCCTAGAAATTCTTAGTAATGTGGTCAGAGTCACCAAGCCAATAAGCTAAAAGCTTATTAGTTAGAAACTAATAAGTTAGAAGCTAATTTCAAATAGGCCTGGACCTGACTCTGACCTCGACCCCCTTGGCCGAAGCCTTTCTGGACCAATGTGGATCATTGTCAGTAACCGAGGCATTAATAGGCCTCCCTGGATAAGAGGAAATATAGCAAATGGGGGTGGTGGTGGTGCAAGGAGAGCACCTGGGTTCCCAGCTTGAGCCTAAGTCACCCAAGGATTCAGGGACGGCTGGTGGACATGGTGGTAGGGGAGACTGTTTGCAGGAGGCTCTGCAACCTCTTGAGGGACACAATGTTAAGGATAAGAGATCACTGTCAGAGGGTCAGAGGGGAGAGAGGCATGCTGAGATGTTACTCCGTTCCAGTTCCCGTGGTCTCATACCTGAGAGGAAAAACTAGACTAAAAGAACCTGTGCTAACCCCCCTGGGACCTGGGGAGTATAAGGCAGGCAGCACTACCTTGTGACCGATGGAGGTACGTGCAGATCAGCGGGAGGTGTGGTAAAAGGTCCTGCAGGCACTACACATAGTGGCCTAAGAAGCTTGGCTGGCAAGCTGATAAGCAGGCCCGGAGAAACACGGGGAGAACAATGGCCGCGGCCTGTTGCCAGCCCGGCAATCTAGCAGCACAGGCCCTGAAACTGCTGGGTGAGGGCTGCAGGCAAATGGGGGCTTGTGAGAGGCAGCTCTGAGGACTGGCCCGGAAGCACAGCTGAGTCACCTTCTGGGGAAAGTAGTTAGGAGGGGATGCTGAGTGGCAAGAGTTCCCAGGGAGCAGGTGAGAAGATAATCAGGGAAATTGGACTGTGAAGACTCTTGAAAACCCTAATTAACACTGAACGATGACCCAGAGTAGTCAGGCTGCCACAATGGCCAGCTCTTTCACTAAGGAGAACTCCAGTCGTCCATTCTGCTTTCTTTACATAATGACTACGTACGGATGCTGGATGAGCTATAGGATGGTTTCTTTGGGTGACTGGTTTCCATTCTATGGGTGATGGGGAGAGATCCAAAGCATTAGAGAGAAGTAATTATCAGTTGTTATTTAATTAACTGTGATACCTGGCCCATTGATCCTCTTAGCCTTCATGGGGTCCTCTCAGTTTCCATCCCTCTAAGGGTATTTGGGAAAACTCCTCTCACCTTTGAGATGATCATTTCTTGATCAGTGACCTAGTTAATGGTTCAAAGGGCTACGTTATTATGAAGGAGTGCAGTATGATGAATTGCCTTTCTCGCCCTGGCCTTATAACTCTCACTGAAAAACTGGGTGTGGGGTGTGAGTGTGTAAATAATCAGTATGTGGCCAGCCAAGAGGATGAGACATCTTGCTAGTAATGCAAATATGGTGCACGGCACCAGCCCTATAGAGATGAGACCATACAAATATAGTGTATGGAACATCAAGGAGCAGACTGGTTCATTATGCCACCCCATGAGACTTGAAATGAGCCAACCCAGGGGTAGGAAAGATAGAGTTCACTACCACCAAGAGGAATAGATGGGATCAGCACACATCCTTTGGACCCCGGGGTCCCTGACCTCAGAATTTTCTAGGCTCAAGAGACTGAGAAGGCAAAAGACAAGGAGGGAGAGCTGGAACACTGGCAACAGTAAGAGACAGTGAGAAACAGCGGGAGACCAGTGCGAGGCATCACAGGAGCCTCCTGGCCTTAGAGCAGGAAGTTTATAAGGGATGTGCCCTTCCACGGGAGACTCCCTGGCAGCAGAGGGTTTCCCCAGACCTTTATTCATAGAGCTAAAGAGCTTTGTAACGCATTTTCAAGAAGGGCAGAGGCCAGGCCAAGGGCCAAAGGTTGTAGGCATGGCTAAGAAGAGGCTGTCTGGTCAAAGAACGGTATGCTGAGTCATTCTTGATCCTGAACTGTGACCTGTAACACGTTCCTAACAAACTCTGTCATTGTAAATATGGTGTCTGAATTCTGTGGAGCCATTGCAAGGAATTATCAAATCCAAGAGAGAAGTGGCACAGCAGGAACGGCTCGTGTCATAATTGATGACACAAAAAGGTTGGTATATGGAGGTCTGGTGGGCCTCATAGGAATCAGCCTTGGTGAATTAGTTAATTGTGCCAGCCTGGCCGATAATCACATATGGGGCTGGTTGAAAGGTGGAGGGATAAATGGGTGGTGAAGCCTCGCCTTTCTAGTTCTCAGGTCTCTTGTTTTGTGATGGTTGTATCGGGTGCGGCTGCCTTAGCAGTTCCCTGCTTCAGCTTGCAAGATTGACTTCCTACAAGACATCCCCAAGGAGAAGCTACATGGACCTATCCCGATGCAGCCCTGGGTGCTGGAACAGCCATGTGGAGACCCCTGCCAGTGCTGAGATGCTTACATGTTCACTGACTCAGCTTTCCTCCTGCAGTCGGCATCATTGCCTCTGTTTTGTGAGGTGAAGGACTTTGTGGACTGGTGTTGGGTATGGGTTAATGTTGGACTTGTGGGCTTGGGCAGCATTAGGTTGGGATGTTTTCGTGATGCACATTTTCTTTGCATAAAACTCTCTTATACATGAGTTGCTGTGGATTTGTTTCTCCAAAGTACCCAGACTAATACACTTGGGCTATTTATTTTGATGTCCCTTCCCTCTTTGGAAATTTAGATGAAGTCTAACATCTCCATGCCAGGCCATTTTTACAGACCGAGATAGTGAGCTTCTAAAGGAATGTTCACGCAATCATAGGCTCTCGCAAGTAATTCTTAGAGCCCTCCACGGAGACCAGGCCATTGGGACGACTGTAGGGAGCTCAGGTCCTGCAATAGTGTTTATGCCTTTTTGAGCCCCAGCAAGAAACAAAGTCACACCCCAAGTGTTTGACTTCACATCTTGGCGCTCTTGCCTCACCCTTCCTTCCCAGCTAAACGTGACAACACCCAGTCTTGGAACATCCCAATAATAGAACCGGAATGGCAAAACAGCGAAACAGC
The DNA here is from genome assembly GCF_000313985.2 of Echinops telfairi. NCBI lineage: Eukaryota > Metazoa > Chordata > Mammalia > Afrosoricida > Tenrecidae > Echinops > Echinops telfairi. The sequence continues at coordinate 19,327,122 of NW_022103905.1, forward strand.
ACCCTCTTCTCCGTTGTATTGCTTCCCTCACTGCCTCGATTGTGTCCTGTTGTTGTCACCAGGACCCTGGTGGTTGGGGCACAAATCCAAATGCGGACTCAGCATTGCCTCTGTCCACTGAGCTTAAACTAAAATCGAGCATTAAGGAAATGCCCAAGTGTACAATGACCAGGGACAAAGGAAGTCTCGGGTTGGAAGAACTTAATACATCCTGGTGAAAGAGGGAACTGGCCCAACCTGAAGCCGTCTAGCCTCTTTTTAAAGCGATAAGTTTCAATAAACTTGACATCAAGGGGTGTCTGCCCTCCAGAGAGGCCGAGGCTTCTTCCACATTGATGAAGCTATTGAGATGCACAGAGAGTTGCATCTTGATTTCTCTGTTTGAAAGCACTTCTCCCCCCATCTCACCCCGGCCCCCTTTTCGGTAAGTACTGGCTTCTTTACCTTTATCTTCCCCTGCCCCTCCCCTCCTAAAAATCTGATCAATCAGCCAAATGATTCCATGCCTTTGCCTGTACCACTTGCCAATCAGGCTGGTGCATTCTCGGTCCAGCCTTTAATGGGTTCTACAGCGATGGCGCACGTGTTGACACTCGGCTGCTGAGCCCAAAGTGTGGAAGTTTGAACCCATGTACTTACACACTGTGGGAGAAAGAGCTTCCCTGCCAATGCTAGCCACGAAAGCCCGAAGCTAGCAGAGAAGCAACAAAGCCCACAGGGAAGAAGCACACCAGCCTGTGTGATCATGAAGTATCTACGGGAACAGGTCTCAGAAGTTCAAAAACAAGCAACGAAATTGATGTGAAGGGGCGTGGATGTAGAGGAGACCTCAAAATCCACCTCTAAAGATACTTGGACTGTCCCTCTCAGAAGGGCCATCCAGAATGGATGGAAAATCCAGGGTGCGGTATAGCACTGACGAACTCTCTAACGATCCTCTAGTTCTTTATATTTCCTCCCTTTACATCTATTATGGTTTTTATTTGTTTTACCTCATTCATCATGTTAGATTTGTGGATGTTCTTTTGTATATTTAAGATCGTTCGGTACAAGAAAGCCAAGTTACATAACCCTTTGGAAACTGTGACAGGAGTAATGGTTCCCTGTGGGTACCGGAAGGGTCGGGGACAAAATCCCCAAGGATCCTTTCTATTTTGTCAAAACTGAACTCACGGCATCAAATCAATGCCAACTCATAGCAACCCTCTAGGACGGGCTGGAGCTGCCCCTGTGAGTGCTCGACATTGTGACTGCCAGCATAGAAATCCTTGTCTTTCTCCTCGGGAGTGGCCGGTGGTTTTGAACTGCTGACCTTGCAGTGACCAGCCCAAGGCATAACTACTATGCCGCCAAGGCACCTGTAAGTCAAAACTGACTCAATGACAAAATTAACCAGCAATAACATAGAGATAGATGACTGTAGGATTCCTTCCCTAAAGATGAGGCTTGTCCCCCAGACAGTCTACAAGCCCCACCGATATCATTAATTCTATTTTTACACCACCGAGTGGCCAGCTAGCTCCACACTTGTAAGTTTCATAAGAGAAGGGTTTTTGCCTGTCTTAGTAACCACAGCTTACTCCTAGTACCACATCAGGCACCAAGCAGCAATGGGTTTAGAACCAGATGAAAGAATAAATGAACAGCAGTTACACATTGGGATCCCACCCTTCTGACGTCCCTGGGACCTGCCAATACTGGCAACTTGATCTTGGCTTTCATGGTAAGTGTACAGAACGCTTCAGTATCTCTAGCAAGTCTGATAAGTTCTGAGTACGTTGCCTTAGTCACAGAGGTCAACGCATACTAGCCACCCAGACCCAACCCACTGCCACTGAGTCGATACTGAGTCACAGTGACCCTGTAGGACAGGGTCGAACTACCCCTGTGAGTTGCAGAGAGTGTAACTCTTTCCAGAAGTCGAAAGCCCCATCTGTTTCCGGAGGAGTGGCCGGTGGTTTCGCACTGCCCACCTTGTGGATCACAGTCCACGGCACAAGCACGACACCACCAGGGCTCCCTGGCAACCCAACAGGCAATCCCAAATACTCTTGGAATGCAACGGAGGAGGATTCTGCTTCCACAGTGCAGTCAGGGAGGGCTGCTGTCCAGCTCAGCTCCAATGTTCAACAAGTCCAAGCCCATCGGAGCACCCGGGATGACGGCGGCGGATCCTCTGGGCTGCCACACCGCTGCGCCTGCTGCTGCTGCAGGGCCACAGCTCCCACGACACGCCTTGAGAAGAGTTTCCCCTTTTGTCATCTCAGCAGAATTGTCCTGGAAACACCCTAAAGCGATGCGTTATACACAATTATGCTCCATGCATCCAATTTGGGCCACCTACATATTTCCCACAGGGCAGAGGTATGCATTCTAATTGGAGGCAGAGAGCTGGAAGAGAAGCATCTCTCAGGATCCACCTTTGCTTAATGTCCCTGCTGCCTGAGAAGCTGGGTATTTTGAACACTTTCTACGGTGACTCGAGTGAAGGTTTACAGAGCAGATAGATCTGCTTTCTACCCCAGAGTTCTTACGGGCTTTTCCCATCTCCTTGATCACAACCCCCACAATGCAGCCACACCCGTATCCCACTTCCTCTCAGGACTCAGGAAACATTATCCTCAGTAGGGTGATAATGAAAGAAATGTTCCAAAGGGTGCGATACACAATTATGGATCTGAATATGCATAGATGAAGGAACTACAAAAGTGCGGAAAAATAGAATGCAAAGATCACGGGATTTCTCCAGGAACTTGTAGGTTTATGCACGGGCAGATGTACTCCTATTTACATGAGCATGCCAGTAAATCTGTGTTCCAATGTCTGCACACGGGGCCTTCTGAGGGAGCCACTCCACTCCATCCTCCCCAGCCCAAAATACGAACGACCAAGAGTGCACGGGGAATTGGGAGCTTGGGTCCAGGCAGCAAGCTGCGCTCCCATCCGGCAAAGCTGGGAGAGGCAGGAGCAGTCGCACGGAGACAGGGCCAACCTCCCTGGTTATGTCTGTCACGACGACTGGCTTCCGCTCTCCATCCAACATGACTGATGGGCCTGTAATTTGTCATTGCCGCTGCTCTGGCACACATTCGCAGAAGCAAACTCGTTCACGGTGCTCCCGCGGAAAGCTCCGCCGTTCAAGTGCCTCGGGAAACACACTTTGGCATTTCAGCTGCTCACAGACGGGGCCATCCATAAAACTTTAATTTCCTAAAAATATTCAGCGAGGTGCTTTTCCTGAATGAGATGGCTTCTGGCTCATCAACGTATTTATGTGAGTAAATAGAAGGAGGGTTGGTAAGTTAGGAATCTAATCAGCTATCAGGCAGTCCATCTGGTTTAATTAGAGAGCCCAGCAGCTCACAGACACCTCTTGCTCACAAAAGGCTTCCAAACCAAATGGCTTTCACGAAGGCGGGGTGCGTCTGACATGTGGTTTCCAAGGCT
>NW_022103905.1:19331011-19335224 GCF_000313985.2 Echinops telfairi
GGGGCCGATGTGTGGCTAGAATCCCACTTGGGAATGGGTTATCCTTGTTGCATTCCTGAGTCAGGGTAGGGTGTGTTCCAAGCCAATCTCTTTTGAGATATTAGAAGATAATGGAAGAAATTAAAGAAGCAAGCAAGAAACACAGACACGGGAGGGAAGATGCCCAGCTACAGAAGACGGCCAAGTCAGACATGCTCAGCAGAGACAAGCATCTTCCTCCTCCCACAGAGACAGCCTTCCCCAAGAACTGGCACCTGAATTTGGACTTCTAGCTTCTCCTAAACTATGAGAAAATAAGTCTCTGTTTGTTGAGACCACCCATTGCAGTGTTTCTGTTACAGCTGCACCAGAGCACTAAGACACGCTACTGGTGGTCCAGTGGCACAATTCCAGCCTTCCAGGCAGGGGTTCCACGAGAGCCCTGGTGGTGGAGTGGTTACGCGTTAGGCTGCTAACCACAGGGTCAGCAGTTCAAACCCACCAGCCACTCCTCATAGAAAGACGGGGCTTTCTACTGCCGTAAAGAGTTACAGTCTCAGAAACCCACAGGGGCGGTTCCACCCTAGCCTATAGGGTTGCTATCACTCACCATTGACACAAAGGCAATGGGTTTGGGATTTTGCTTATATGCGGGGGTTGCAGGTACAATAAACTTCATGTACATGCCATAAACCTCTCCACTCCTCTGTCAATGGAGGGGTCAGGGTTGTCAGGTGGCTGAACCGGTTTCAGGGGAGCTGCCGGAAGAAGGAAGACAAAGAAGAGAGGCCCAGCATTCTACTGTGTACAGTAGAGCCTGTGGCCTCATCTACAACTGCCCTTGCAGACGGCACGTTCGGGCAAGGTTTTGTACAGTTGCTTGGGGGTCTGCTCAAAGGCAGCTGAGAACAACAAAGAAGATGCGCGCTAACACCGGGAGCTCATCTCTGAGGAGGGGACCTGATGGGGGTCTCAAAGGACCTCTTTCTTGCCTTTTTAACAAGATTTCTGGGGGCAACATCGGCGTAACCAAAGGTTTGCCTTTTTTACCATGTTCAAGGGTGCGAGTCAGTGAAATGATATACATCCACTGTGTTAACTCTGGAAAGCATTGACTCTTGAAAGGAAAGCCCGGTTCAGCTGAAGGCAATGATGTCGCAGTCAGTCATCACAGTAAGTGAGGGGGTCCTGGGGGTCCCCCGTGAAGCACTTGGCTGCTAACTCACTGGAAAGTCAGTAGTTGAAACTCGACAGCCATTCTGTGAGAGAAAGGCCTGGAAGCCTTGGTGAGATAGTTAAAGTTTATTGTGCCAACCTGGCCGATAAACACATGTGGGGTTAATTGAAGGGTGGAGAGATATGGCTTGGAGAGCCTCACCTTTCTAGTTCTTGGGTCTCTTGCTTTGTGATGGTTGGACCAGGGTGCAGCTGCCTTAGCCAGTTCTGTGCTTCAGCTGACAAGGCTCACTTTCTGCAAGACATCCCCAAGGAGAAGCTGCATGGACCTACCCCGATGCAGCCCTGGGTGCTGGAACAGCCGTGTGGAGACCCCTGCCAGCGCTGAGATGCTTACACATTCACTGACTCGGCTTTCCTCCTGCAGTGGGCATCATTGCGTCTGTTCTGTGAGATGGAGGAGGACTTTGTGGATTGGTGTTGGACATTTGGGCTAATGTTGGACTTGTGGGCTTGGGCAGCACTGGGTTGGGATGTTTTCTTGATGTGCACTTACCCTTTACATAAAACTCTTTCTTAGACATATGAGTTTCTGATGATTTGTTTCTCTAAAGCACCCAGACTAGTACACTTGGACACCCTGTCGGGCAGCCCTCCTCTGCGCTATAGGATCCTGTGAGTTGGAATTGACTCAACGCCAATGGGCTTTGGGTTTTATTAACAGAAGAGAAGTGTGGATGCCAAGAGGAAGATTTAGGCCAGCGTTCTTCGACTTCAGCATGCCCCCCAAAGAACTGGAACCAAAATGGAAACCCATTGCCTTCATGTGGATTCCATCTCATAGCAACCCTATAGCTTCCAAGGTTGTGATCTACACAGAATCTTTTTCACAAGCCAGCAGTTCAAAACCACTAGCAGCTAGGCTGGAGAAAGACGAGGCTATCGGCTTCTGTAAAGGTTTACAACCTTGGAAACCCACAGGGCAGCCTTACTGTCCTGTCAGGTCACTGTGAGTCAGAATCGCCTCCGTGGCAGAGCGTTGGGGCTTTGTTTGATTTATTTGACACAACCTGCAGGTTCCCTCTTCTCGGCCTTTGCTCACAACCAAGCCACTGGCTGAGCATCAGCCAAGCAAGTCCTCGCTCCATGCCAGGCACTGTGCCAGTCAGCCCCTTGGGATACATAGGGCAAAAAACAGAGCGATGGTGCCTGTGGGCCAAGTGGCTTCAGAGCCCATGTGTAATGAAGAGGATGAGTCAGAACAGGGCCTGGGGACTTAATCTTGAGCCTCTTTCCCAGCATTGGGCAGCTGGGAAAATGAGCAGATCGTAAGAGCAGATCCAAACCATGTCCCCATTCTCCCTGGACTTTATTATATTCATATGGCCACACTGTCTTCTCACCCACTGGCCAGCAATGGGTGGAGAGCTAGCCTTCCAAAATTAATAAGGCTCTTTTCTTACCTTTTTGGGGGGGAGGAGGACTATCAAGGAGAACCCGTCACCTACCTGCACTTCAGTGTTGGTTTCAAGCATTAAGAAGTATCATGATAAAATGAAAGGAACCTTAAGCAATTAAAAGTGCAAAGGTTTGACTGTGTTGCACTGAAATTCAGCCAGGGGAGGCCCAGGGAACTTCCTGTGTGGCGTGCAATCCTGACCGAAATGAAGGCAGGCAGCCGCTCCACTGACTCAGAGGGAAAGCACAGTCATGGTTCTATGCCTCCTTTGGGGGGATAAACTGAGAAGTCTGTTCTTCATGTTCAAGGGCAATGGAGCCGGATGAGCTAGGAAGAATGCGCCTGAGAAGATACAATCTGGAGTGCCAAATTTCACCCGCGTGGTTTAGGAATTGCAAGGCACCATCCTGCCACGAGTCCCCACGCGGATGCCCGGTGCTGGCCTGGACCCCTTCCCAGAAGTGTCCTCCTTGGATCTCCAGGAACATGTCCATGCGTCCCTCCCTCTGGAGCGCTGGGAGCAAACCTCAAGGTCAGCATTCAACCCCCCCTTGCTCCTCAGGACAAACAGGAGCCTGTCTGCGTCAAGATGTACCGCCTGGGAAATGCTGCGCAGCAGCTCTCACCGTCCCCGTCAGCAGGGCTCGGGGCAGAAACAGACTCGGTGGCAGTGGGTTTGGTGAACCGCTTTTACTGACTGCCTCTGTTATGCAGTGAGTTCCCTTAAAGTAGTGGTTCTCAGCCTTCCTTATGCTGCGACCCTTTAAGACAGTTCCTCATATTGGGGTGAACCCCCCCAAACCATAAAATTATTTTCATTACTACTTCATAACTATCATTTTCCTACCGTCCTGAATCGGGTGAGCCCTGTGAAAGGGTCGTTCAACCCCCAAAGGGGGTCGTGACCCACAGATTGAGAACCACTGCCCATAAGGGGATATCCTAATGATATGCATCCTTGATGGATGAGTCCGGGCCTCCAATGCTGCAGGTTTATCCTTCCCCAGGCTAGTGCTCCTGGCTTCCCTATTGGGGAGGGAAACAAGGGATGTGGGGTGGGGGGTGGGGGACCTGGGGACATAGCCCTTCCCAATACTCACCCTGAGCTGTGGACCCATCTTGCCTTTTACTTTCTGCTGGAAACGTCCACACTAGCTTCAGTTCCTCCTTCAGATCTATCTGATTTCCTTCCCTCCTTCCATTCCAATTCTTAATTTTCTCTTTACAAATCTTAACCTCAGAACTAGCCTTTCTATTTATAGCCACCAAGCGCCTCTTCTCCCCACTCTACAACATGTCTGCGGCCCCCTGAAAGCTCTCTTATGAGCCCATTGAAGACCCCGAGGGGGTCTGAAGACTCGCAGAACTCACACTGCGGTTCTACCTCGCAGCCAGTGGGCATCTTTTCAGAGGGAATCTGTAGGTGTATAGCTGTGGCCTCGTTTGAAAGCCTGAAGTCATTGCTCCCCACACTGGGCAGCCTAGCTCACACCACCCAGAAGGGGTTAGGTGCTCCTGACACGGTCCCTGCCCTATTGGGGTATACAAGCCAGGGAAGTGGTTTGCAAATGTGCCTTCCTGGAACCAGCAGCTCTGTAG
>NW_022103905.1:19335994-19337806 GCF_000313985.2 Echinops telfairi
AGAGGAGTAATAGGTGACAGGATACGGAAGCCATATGGTATCTGGAAGGTCGATATTCGGTAAGCCACGTTCATCCCTCACCCCGGCGCAGCGCCTGGCACAGTCGGTCCTTCTGGAAACCAGCTGCTGTGGTTGTTGGTCTGTTTGCTATGACCCTTGCTCTCCAGCATACAGTACCTGCCCTGCAAGAATCCCTGTCTCTTTCCGGCTGATAGACAAGGCCCTGCTTTAATTCACTAAGGAGCATCACGAAAGAGGCAGCTGGGCTACATCACCTCAGGTCTGACAGGGAATCTGGGATTAGGATTAAATGTGGAGGCCACCTGGTCCCAGGGAGGGTATAGATCAGTGGTTCTCAACCTGTGGGTCATGACCCCTTTGGGGGTCGAACGACCCTTTCACAGGGGTCGCTGGATTCATGACAGTAGCGAAATGACAGTGATGAAGGAGCAACGGAAATAATTTTATGGTTGTGGGGTCACCACAGCATGAGGAACTGTATGAAAGGGTTGCGGCATTAGGAAGGTTGAGAACTATTGGTGTAGATGAAATACCTGTGCAACTTGGTGGGTAGACACCTGGAAAAACAGGTAGGGTGGTTGGTCCTGGAAAGGAACTGGGAAGGTGCTGGGACACGAGAGAATCTCAGAGTCCCGGGCTCACAGGTCTCTGAGGAGCCTGACTGTGGTCCTCAGACAGTGCGAGACCCAGAAAGGTTAAGAACTTGACCAAAAGAACGCAGCAGATGGGTAAACAAGCAATCCAAAAGCTCAACTGTGGGGCTCTGATGGCATAGCGGTTCTCAGTGAGGCTGCTAACTATAAGGTCTGCAGTTCAAAACCGCCAGCCTCTCTGAGACTGGACTGGACTCTTGAATCCTGTAAAGAGGTATGGTCTCCGAAACCCACAGGGGCATGGGACTCTGTCCTACAGGGTCAGGATGGGTCAGCATTCGCTGGAGGCAGTGTTTGGCTTTTGTGTGTGCGTGTGGTCTCCTGATCTGGAGGAAGTCATTTATTTCCTTCGCTCCGCCCATTTCAGTACAGCAGGCTCTGACTGCGTTTAAAGGGCTTGTGACGGAGGAGCAAGGGTGACGGGGCAGCCTTTCCCTGCTCTGAAAAGGCTCCACCGCAAAGTGTAGCCTGTGGTAGCTGCTCTGTCTCCCCTTCTACTAAACATGTTCTCGCTGAAACTTGGACCAGGGGTGACCTCAGACAGACCAGCAAGTCCCAGATGTTAACATTATGCTGCCAGAGGTTTCCCTCCAGACCCTGGGAGCCAGGCCCAGGGAGGAGGTGTCCCCAGCAGGCCAGGCTCAAGGGGAGCAAAGAAGGCAGTCAGCTTGGCCCTGCAGGTCGGGGCCCACTGGCAGCTAAGTCGGTGTTCAGTACTCCCTGCTATCTGCAACTGTGTAGGAGTCCCCAGGTGCTGCCTCTGGACTGGCCAAGGAGGCCCTCTCCAGGGCTGGCCGGCCCTGCACGCTGTGGCCACATCTGCTCATAGCCGAAGGAGGCCCATTTGATACTGGGGCTTATTTCCAGCACATAGTCACTCTTTCACTTGGGCTAACCCCGTTGTCCCTAATCCATACCTGAAGTACATTGTATTCCAAACCCACTTTAGTGAACGTCATTGCTTTAACATGCTGCCCCTTGAATCTTGGGGAGTTAGTACCCTGGATGAAGGATGATGGAGAAAATCTAGAGATGACTGTGGAAAGGCCCCAGCTTCCACCTTTACCCCCATGGCCCTCGGCACATGAGATTAAAAAAAAGGAGAAACTAACCCAAACCCTCAGAGTAGTACCATGAC
>NW_022103905.1:19338812-19340875 GCF_000313985.2 Echinops telfairi
TAATGACTTTAATTCTTTCATGTCCTACCAGGTTGGCATGAAGGGAGGTGTGGCAGGAAGCACGAGGCTGCCCCTGCATAAGTCCTTGGGCCCCAAACACGCTCTCTTCACCAACACTCCTTTACCCGTTCCTTTCAGCCAACTTGCTCCATCTCACAGGGTCCTTGTCTACAAATTGGCAACACGTCCTGCCTGACTTACCGATCCCTTTTACATGGTCACCAGGCAATTCTGCCATGAAGTACTGAGTCCTCCGTAGGAAGGTGTTATGATACCCTTGGGTGGGAACTCTTGGGTTTTTCACTCTGAACTTGACTTTGTGGCCTCTGAGTGACCAGGGCCTTTGAGAAGCAGGGTATCTGAGAGACAAAGGGCTCAGCGCTCCAGCCGCATTGAGCATTCACACTCCCCAAAGGTCTAGGTGATACTGTGGGTACAAAGAGATTGCACACCAGGCCCCCAGGAGCCCAGAGAGCAGGGGCCCGCACTGTGTGACTTCAATGCCAGGCCCAGGACCCATCAGCAGACAGCGGCAAACCCTTGTTGGGGGGCCCTCCCAGATGATTTCAGATTTACCAGGATTTTTCTGGTAAAGATACTGCTCTCCTGTCAGCAGTGATTTCCATGTTACTCTGAAGCTGGGAGCTAGGTCACTGGCATTTCAAACATCAGCAGGTTACCCATAGTGGGTAGAGGTCAGAGGAGCTTCAAGACAAAGACGGACTAGGAAGAAAGGCCTGGTGATCTACTTCTAAAAATTAGCCAATGAAATCCCTCTAGATCCCAACTGAATATTGCCCATAGGGATGCTGGGAGCTATGCCCTTGAGTTTGAAAAGCACTGTGCCTGGGCCGCAGACTGGACTCAACCAGGCCAACGAGGACGAAGCCGGCCCAGGACTGTGCAGCATTTCCTGGAATTGTACATGGGGTCATCGTGAGATGGATTCAGCCACTAAGAACAAGCCGGTGAAGAAGTGGGAGTTAGCCAACTGGGGTAGAAGGCAGGAGGACATTTGGGTAGGGACAGACAGATCTGTCTGTCTGGACATGGTGGACAACATGGTCGGGCAGGAGAGGTACAGGTCTGGACAGGGGGGCCAGGGCCCAGCGGTGGAGAACCTTGGCTCCACCTGTGGAGAGGAGGAGTCTTTCCTGAAGGTGAGGAGAGCTGGGGACACCCTGGGATTTCAACCAGGGGGGCAGTCTGAAGAAAGGCCTGGTGACCTGTTTCCACAAAGACAGCAATTATTGGAAACGACCGCGCAGTTCTATTCTGTGCCACAGAGGGGTGCTGTGAGTCCACATCCGCTCCGTGGCAACACGTAATTCTTCATTATTATTATTCATGGTTCACTCATCCCCCTTCCCAGGAGCCTGTCTCCTCCCCAGCTCACCAGCAGGGCCTGAACTGAGGGAGGCGACCAACCGGAGGGACTCCTGTCACTGCTCCGTCCTTAACGCTTTCGTGGCCACATTCCTTTTTGTTTGTTGAATTTCACAGATACAATTGTTTTAACCAAGGAAGTGTATGCCGCATCGTTGCGTGCTTTATGATATTTTTAGGTATGATCTAAGAAAACAACAAAAAAGCAACAACCACCCAAAAAATGTATAGCTCTAACGGGGCACTAACCCACACAAGGGGAGGGCATTGTTTATATCTCCACAGGGAACGAGGGACCAGACTTCAACCAGGTGCTCCAAGATGTGAATGCAACATACCGGCATGAAGCAGGGTTGATAGAGAGGTCTGAGGGGCCAACCCCAATCCGAACTACGTGGACAGCCTCCCTCCCCCCAGAATAATTCACTTCAGAGGACATCACTGAAGCTACAGGTCAGGGAGAGGGACATGTCGGATCACAGCACACGGGAGCAAATGAAGAGAGAGAGAGTGGAGCACATCCTGGCCCACCAAGCCCTGAGGAAGACATTCCTGCTCAGAGCACCCAATGCACAGAGAGGACCACAGGGCTGCTCCCACTGTGAGACACAACATCCCTGACTGACCCATAGCATAACCGGGGACAACAATGGAGACACAGTGTGGGAATTGTGCCC
>NW_022103905.1:19342307-19345778 GCF_000313985.2 Echinops telfairi
TGTCAATAGGATCAGGTATCAGGCATTAAAGACCCAGAACAAAAGTCCTATCATTGTGAATGAGGGGGCATGTGGAGTAGAGACCAAAGCCCATCTGTAGGCAATTGGATATCCCCTTACAGAAGGGTCATGGGGAAGGGACAAACCAGTCAGGGTGCAGTATAGCACTGATGAAACATACAACTCTCCTCTAGTTCTTTAATGCTTCCTCTCCCCCACTATCATGACCCCAATTCTACCTTACAAATCTGGCTAGATCAGAACATATACACTGGTACAGATAAGAACTGGAAACACAGGGAATCCAGGATAGATAAATCCCCCAGGATAAATATACCAGGAGGGGAAGGGGAAGGTGGGGGGAAAAGGGGGGAACTGATCCCAATGATCCACCTATAACCCCCTCCCAAGGGGGATGCACAACAGAAAAGTGGGTGAAAGGAGACATCGGTCATTGTAAGACATGAAAAAACAATAATAACTTACAAATTATCAAGCATTCACGAGGGAGAGAGGGTGAGGGAGGGAGGGAGGGGGAAATGAGAAGCTGATACCAAAGGCTCAAGTAGAAAGAAAATATTTGAAAATAATGATGGCAACAAATGTACAAATATGCTTGACACAGTGGATGTATGTATGGATTGTGATGAGTTGTATGAGCCCCCAATAAAATGATTTACAAAAATGTATAGCCCACCTTACCTCCTACATTAGTTATGATAGGTTTTGGTATATATTATATGGGATACATTTGTACCATTGGACTTTGGTAGTGGGATACAACACGGTGGGGTGGGGTGGGGGAGTTCACTTGCATATGACCTTCTCAGATCTTGTATCAAACATCATACTTTCCCGACCACGCCCAGGAAACGGGAAATGCACTTACAAGCTGTATCACATATGGAAGCCCAAAAGAGAGGCAAGGTTTTGCCCAATCACTCCTCCAAGATGTACCAGCGCATCCAACAACCTCTCAACACTGCAACATGTGGCCTGTGAACGCGTTTGTTTCACACCGTGATGCCAGGACATACGCTATGTCAGTGGTTCTCAACCTGTGGGTTGCGACCCCTTTGGGGTTATGAAGTAGCAAAGAAAGTAATTTTATGGTTGGGGTTCAGCACAACATGAGGAACTGTATTCAGGGGTCGTGGCATCAGGAAGGCTGAGAATCACAGCTCTTATGTGGAAGGAGAGCCTCCCAGGGAACCGCAGAAACAGAACGTGGAAGTGATGTTTTTATGTACGGCGGGTTATGAGAGAGGTAGACTCTGAATGTTGACCCAGAATGGATCCACAACCCAGCCCAGAGAGGCAGACAGTGGATCACCATTTCCCCAATGTGCTTGCTGAGCAGTGGCTCACAGTATGTGGGCTGAGCAGCCGGGAACTCAGACTTAGCATGAGGCAAGTAAGGATCCTCCCTCAGCAGAGCTTGCAGCACAGCACACCTCCCTACCAATGCTTCTGACCCTCCGGATTTGCACCCCCCTCTTGGGCAAATCTCCTCCTTTGAGGCTTTTCTTAAACGGAAACCGGAATAGATAACTCACAGAAAAGGTCACAATTCCTCCTTAGTTAGAAACCCAAAGAAACATCCAAAATGTAATGCTCATGAAGAAAAACTGCTTGATAGGTTTGGGTTCTATTTCCAAGGTAATCATGACAGCAGCCGCTCACCCAGCTTCCCTTAGGCAGTGGTCAGTAGTGAAGAATTAACCCTTTCGACCACCTAGGCAAAGTCTACCGCCCTCCAGTCCATTCCAAGTGAGAGTGACCCCGTAGGAGAGCTGCCCCACAGGTGTTCTCAGCTTCAACTCCTCCCGAAGGAGGGCTGCTACATCTTTCTCCCAGTGGAGAAGCTGGTGGATTTGAACAGCTGACCTGACATGGAAGAGTCTTGCTTCTTTCTGAGGAGGAGTTTCCTCCTTCACAAAATGAGAGTCAGAGTAAATGGTCCCCAAGTTCCTGCGAGAAAAGATCATACTCGAGACTAGGGAAGCCTAGCGCCTCCCAGAACAGATCCGAGTTGCCCACGGGCGTTCCTCTCTGACATGCAACAGAAAATCATGAAAAGAGAAATGCTAACAAAGCATCGCCGACGAATTCCAGAGTCCTTGTTTAGATGCAGAACAGAAAAGTCAGTACTAATCTTGGGAGGAGACCTCAGCTAGGCACACGCCAGCCATTAGAAGGCCTTTCTTCCCCTGCCTCCATTGAACTCCTGGTTCCAGAGAGCTGTCATTTCAGGTCCCACCACTGGAGCCAGCCCATCCTGCCCCAAGAAAACAGGCTCACCATCCCCATCTAGAGCAGCCTCCGCAGCGCAGCTGTTGACCCCTGGAAGCAATGCTCCCTCCCAACTGAAGCCATGAGTCTGGAAGGAGATGGAGCATTGCCTTTGTTGTTGCTAGGTGCTCTACAGCCAGTTTCCACTCCCAGGGATCCGCTGTACACCATAATGAAATGCCGCCAAGTCCTGCACCACTGTCACAATGGTTGTTATGCTGGAGCCTGCGGTTACAGCCACGATGCCCATTCTTCTTGGTAAGGGACTTCCCGTTCTTCAATGACCTCCTTCTTTACCAGAGCCGGGTCCCTCCACTAACATGTCCAAAGTCTATAATATGAGGTCCCGCTATCTTTGCACCCAAGGGTGTATTCTTTCAAAACAGACTTGTTCATTCTTCTGGAAGTCTATGATATACCCAATACTTTTCACCAAAATTCAAAGGAACCAGTTCTTCTTTGGCCTTTGTTATTGCTTAGCTTTTATATGAATATAAAGCAATGGAAAATAGCACAGCTTGGGTTAGGGGCACCGCAGTCCACACAATGACATCTTTACACCTAATGCAATCCATCATTTGATTCCTCGCTCTCTTTTTCATTGTGAATTAAGTGGGGGGTTACATTTCAGATCATCAGTTTTGTATTCATGCTGTTTATCAACCCACCCACCTCCAGTCGTTTACCCTACACCCCTTCCCTCCCCATTAAGGTCTGTTCTCCCTGTTGTGAGTCTTTATCTCCCCCTTCAGACAAGTTAATACCTGTCAACCCTCTAGTCTACTGCTTCATCTTTCCACTCCTTCCCTTCCCTCCTCCCTTGGGAATCTCCAATGTCGATTTCCTTTGGTATGAGGGTCTTGTCTGGCTTTGCTTTGTTCCCCTGTATCACAGTGGTCTTATGCAATATCTTTCATTTTGTGATTGACTGATTTCACCCAGCATCATAGCCTTCCGGTCGAACCGGGCCAGGTGGCTCTGCGTAGTTTCCTCCTTGGTGGTGGTGAGGCTCTGTGCATCGTTCCACTGGCTATATGTACCGACAGGTCTCTGTCTATTCTTGTACTGATGGGCATTTAAGTTGCTTCCATATTCTTGCTATCGTGAACAGTGCTGCATTGAAAGAGGTTTGCAAATGTCTATCCGTGCGATGGCTCTTTGCCTCTTTAAGTATACACC
>NW_022103905.1:19346766-19354779 GCF_000313985.2 Echinops telfairi
CCTCCTCATTCGTGGAAACAAAAAGAAGTTGCATGCAGGGATGTCAGGTGAGTAAGGTGTGTGGGGCAAGAGAGGCATGCTGCTTTTTGACAAAATCTGGCGCACTGAGATGGCTGTGTGAGCAGGTGCCTTGTCATAGTGACAAAACCAGCCCCCCTGTCTGTCACAACAGGCCTGTTTTGACGCACACTGTTACACAATCTTTACAGAACCTCTAAATAAAAAGCTTGATTAACAGTCTGGCCTGGTGGAACTAACTCCAAATGTACTATCCCCCCTCATATCACATCCATTTTGGAGGTGTGCCCCCCTCAAACATGAGCATCACTGGATTTGTTTTTCTAGTCAACCCAGCCTAACACATGAGTTCACATCATTTGATTTTTTTTTGACTGTGGCTTCCATGGATGTTGACTAAGAATCCAAGTAAAATGAGATTCCTGACCAGCTTTTCTCCATGTAACATGCTGTTGGGCCCTGGTGCAGTTGTGAGGAGTTTTGTTTTCTTCGTGCTGAGGTGTCATCCATTGGGACAGTAGTCTTCCATCCTCATCGGTGCTCAAGTCCTCTTCCATTTCAGCAAACACATTCAGGCTACCTGGTTGTTAGTGAGTCTTCCTCCAATCCTCATGTTGAGTTCTCCCTCATAAAGTTCTTCGCTTCTGTGATCACTTATGTGTCCTGGTTGCCCGGGACAGTCTGTTGTCTGCCCACAGAGCCAGCAGCCTATCTGATTGGTGCCCACTGACACACTCAAAAGGATCCCATTTGGATGATGAACTACGTAGTTTCCTAGGCTCTATCAAGTAGTTTTTGAAAAATGATTGACAGGTAGGCAAAAGGTTTGTAGAATCACTAATGCTTTTATTGTTAATATTACTCTGTCAAGATTGTGATGACTATACGTTTTTTGCCAACTTAAGTTTAAGGGTGTGGGGTTTTAAAATTTTCAGTGGAAAAAAAGGAACTAAACAGTAATTTAAGATGTTCCACTACCCTTGTATATTTAGTCTGATGTGTGGGTTTAGTGTTGTAATGTTAAATAAGAAAGAATGTCATTCTATAACAGTTGTTGTTGTTGTTGCAGATATCAGCTTAACAAAGCCCCCTCTATTTTTGATAGATTTATTGAGATATAATTTACAAAGCATACAATTAACTCATCTAATGCATATAATTCAATAGTTTTTGGTATATTTACAGAGCTGTGTAACCAGCACCACAGTCAATTTTAGAAATTTTTCATCACCTCACACACCATTTAGCTATCAGTCCTCATACCCCACCCCCACGCTCAGCAACTACTAATATACTTTCTGTAGCGATAGCTTTCCCTATTCTGCACTTTGATTTTAATAAAGTCATATAATCATTGGTGAGTGGTTTCTTTCACTTAATATATGATGTTCTGAAGGCTTTTCTGTGATGTATCATGTATCAGTATGTCACACTCTTTTATGTAGGTGAACAATATTCCACTGAATGGATATACCACTGCTTGTTTATCCCTATGTCAACTTAAGAACATTTGGCTTGATTCCATTATTTTTATTATTCTGAATAAAAACTTTGTAAGTGTATTTTGCAAACATTTATTTTCAATTCTCTCTAAAATATATGTGTACCTGAAATTTAAGCAGCTGAGTCCAGTGGTAATTTCATATTTAAATTTTTGAGGTATTAATGCTGTACATAGAAACTAGATCATTTTACATTCCCACCAGCAATGTGTAAAATGTTTAATTATGCCACATCCTCTCCAGTCCTAATTTACATTCTTTAAAAATGGTAGCCAATCTAGTAGTGTGAAATGGAAACTTATTTTGGTTTTAATTTACATTTCCCTAATGAATGGGAGTAACCATTTCTTTATGTTTATAAGCTATTTGCATATGTTCTTTGAAAAGTGTCTTTTCAAATCCTTTGCCCAGTTTTCAATGGGATCATCTGTCTTTTTATTATTACACAGTTAAGAATTCTTGATAGGTTCTTCCAAGGGACAACAACTGGTATCTCTTCACCAAGAGCCACAGAAGAAGGCGAGTCAGAAGTCGGTGTAGAGGATACAGAATGTGTAGCTGGTTGCTTCCATGAACGGCTGTCTCCTTTGCCACGAGACCAGTCATTGGATGGTGCCAGCTCCCACTGCTTTAGGGCACAACGAGTTCATGCTAACCAGGGAGGAATAACCCAAAAGCATGTCCATGTGGAAACTGTAGAATTGGAGTATATTCTCAACAACAAAATTAACAAAATTTGGAGGAAAATAGATTTACATATTCTGAACATATGGAATATATGATTTATTAATATTCATCCCCATTCTGTAATTCATCTTTTCGTTTCATGAGACTGCCATTTGAACACATACATGTTAAATTTTGATTAACTCCATTTTGTCATTGTTTTTCTCTTTTGTAGCCTGGGCCTTGGGTGTCATATTGAACAAATCATTGCTTGATCAAAGGTCATGAGGATTCAGAACTGTTTCCTTGTAAGACTTTTATAGTTTATTCTGCTACTTGGAGTCTTTGAGGAGTCCCAGTAGCACTAGAGGATAAACATTGGGCTGCTAACCACAATATTAGCAGTTCAAACTCACCACTCACTTCTCAAGAGAAATAAATGTACGGCTCTCTGCTCCCATGACGGTCTCCAGTATAAAAACCCTAAACAGGGAAGCTAGGAGTCAGAATCAATTCAATGGCACTTAGAGTTTTGTTTGTTTTATCTTGTTTTGGCTATCTACGTCTTTGATACATTTTTTTTTAAGGTGGTGCAAGGTAGGGATGCCAACACATTATTTGAATGAAGAGATCTACTTGTCGTCCGAGTAACATTTGCTCATCTATATGGTAAGCATGGGGAGAATTCCTAGTCAGGGGAGAGAAAGACATGCTTTTTGAGTGGTTCTTCCGGCTAACAACCAGGCAAAACAGGAATCCCTATTGAGGCCGATCACATACAATCAAAAACCTCTTAGGATTGGGTTTCTGGCTTGGAGGTTTAGGGCCATAGTTTAAGTTAACAGGCCTAATAACACATTTAGTGTCTTTGTTCTACCTACTACTTCCTTGATTAATGCCTGAGGTCTTAAAGGCCAGTAAGCAGCCATCTACGCCAACAGCCATTTAAGACACAACTGGTCTATATCCACCTTGAACCAGAGAGAAAGAGATTCAGTAAAGAGGAAGAAGATATGACATGTGTATCTAATTGCTTCCATAAACAATTGACTTCTTTGTCACGGGACCACAAGTCGATGGTGCCTGGCTTTCATTGCTGCGCATGTGAACCATACATTCCACAGAGGAATCCTGCCGAAACTGAGAAAAAGTGCAAAACAGAATTTCTGAAGCCATGAAAGTTTGGATGAACCCATAACACTATTGCCTGCGACAAGAACCCCAAAGAGCCTCTAGAGTTTTCTTAAAACCAAACAATAGTTTAACAGATGAAACAGGAAAAAGTTCAATGTTGAGTTTATGCTCATTTAAAAATCAGCTACAGAACGAGCTGACACAGCAATTCTAAAGATTAGATAGGAACTTTAGGGAGCAAAAGAAAAAAATCCAAACTCACTGCTGACTCATCGCGACCCCTGGCAATTTCTAAGATTGCGATTGTTTATGGGAAGAGAAAGCCCGGTCTTTCTCCTATGGAGCTTTGAATTGCTGACCATGTGGATTGCAACACAACACGAAGCCACTTTATCACCAGGGCTCCATTGAGGGCTCACTGGGGGACAGTCGTTTATCTTAATTGAGGAGGAACAACTAGAAAAAGAGTGTGAGAAGGATTGCTCGGTAGGAAGAGTGTCCGCCAGGCCACTAAATGGAATGTACCTGTAATAAACGCTTAACTCTGTGCGCACGTGCGTGCGTGCGTGCGTGCGTGTTTGCTCCTGGTGGTCCCAGCACCAACATATCAACAAAGAAGACCTGGAGAATGAGATCTGTTCTGAAGCCTCAGGTACAGGTTCCTGCAACGTGGGATCTGATTTTCAAGGCCGCCCCTGACTTCAGAATCAGGTGATGGAACTAAGGTACACTGAGATATCTCAGAAGGTATTCTTATTACTGAGAACTGGCTGAGTTAAAAGTCAATCCTGCCGGAGGTGTGCAAACACTGGGCTAGATCCAGAGTTCTGAGAAAGTTGATTCTAATACTTTTTCCTAGGCCTGTCACTGCCTTTCTGGAGTGTCACTTTGGGGCTCCTTCTTTACCATTTACTGCTGGGGTCACCTCCTGCTTTGTTTTCTCTGTCATCCGGATAAAAGGATGTGTGACTTCTCCGGGCTTTCTGGAAGTCGGTTACCTTTGTATTCCTTGGAAGCGCTGGAAGTTGGCTTGGGGAATTTCATAGGAAGAAGAATTTGTTGATTTGCATATCACATAGCAAAATTCTCATTCCATCTTGTACTCATGGGTCTGGGAATGCGCCTGGGATTGTATTAAAGACAAATTCCCAGCATATGTTAGCAGTAGAAGATCCAAGTCCTGGAGCCCATGCCCGAGTGTGGCGTTTCCCAGATGTGATTTTCTTTTTCTGATTTACTTGATAAGAAAATCTAGCAGCTTGATTGAGTGATGATAATTAGCAGATGCTTGTGTGAGATGTAGTCAATTACTAAGGCCCTTCTGGCCATAATCCCTTATGTGGTGTATTATAAATTCTAGCTTTTATGCCTATGGTAATGATTCCATTTTGGATGGAATTTTCTGTTATGCTAATGGACAGGATTCCAGTGAGATGTATTCTGACCCTTCACCTTATGAGAGGCTCTGAGTCAAGTCACCATCCTATGTTTCCTTGAGGGTAGGGTTTGCTGAAAGTCAACAGTCACACCTCCATCAAAGCCATCCCTCTGTGTATGAGCCGACTTAGAAGCAGAGAAACAGAATTCCCAGGTCCATCGCGGAAGAAGAGCTACGAGCGGAGCATGTTAGAAATCCTGGCTGCCAGACGGATGATCCCTTCAGGACCAGTGGGGAGAGTGGCGATACCAGGAGCGTGGGGGGAGGGTGGGGTAGAGACGGGGAACCGATTACAAGGATCTGTATATAACCTCCTACCTGGGGGATGGACAACAGAAAAGTGGGTGAAGGGAGACATCAGACAGTGTGAGATATGACCAAATAATGATTTATAAATAATCAAGGGCTCACGAGGGAGGGGAGAGCGGTGAGGGAGGGGGAAATGTTTTGAGAATGATGAGGGTAACGAATGTACAAATGTGCTTTACACAACTGATGTATATATGGATTGTGATAAGAGTTATCTGAGCCCCCAACAAAATGATAAAAAGAAGAAATCCCTGGCTGACAGGCGGAAGCAACAGAGGCCATGCTACACTCAACCAGAGGCTGCGGCCAGGAGACCAGGAGACAGAGCAGAGGAGCAGTGATGAGACTCTCAGACAGCAAGGCCAAGTACCTGGTGGGTCTCCTGGACCATGGAGGCAGCGGCTAAGTGACCGTGTGGTGGAGAGGTTTAAGGCTGAAGAGAGACCAGACTGCTGGCTGAGGAGAAGTGCTGCTGTGGACCCACGACTGGATCGTTCAGGTTTCCTGCTCCTGGTTTGTGGAAACCTGTTAACCCCCTTACTTGTGACTACTGTCGTGAGTCCTCTGTGCTACCGCAACAGCTTACGGGACCCAGCAGAGAAAGCTGGTATCACGGTAAAACATGGTTGGGGTCAGAGCAGAGTGAACGGGGCTGGTGGGGGGGAAGTGTGTCTGACCTCTGCCTGAGAGCAATTGGGTGGAGGTGCATTCTCCCGCTCCCAGTGGTGTAACCAGAGGAGACCAGATATGGCCTTCAGGTATTTCTCGTGGTGTGCCCTTTTAGATACAAAAAATTCCGCTTTCCTGCCCCAAGCTAAATGTAAACAATTAAGTATTTTACATGTGACATTAATAAAGACAGAATAAAGAAGTCTGAGTTCTAGATCTATTTTTGTTGCTTTTAAAGGGAACAGCAATGATGAAAATAAAAGAAACCCATTGTTATTATCAGTAATATTACTAATTATTTTTCAAAATTAGCATCATCATCATTACTGTCATTATACTGCCAGTTACTTACTTAATGGAGGGAGTATGCGGGGAGGTGGTTACATGAATCTATACTATCTAATGTCTGCCTACAAGTAATTTACACATTACAAGAGAAGGCATCCAGAAATATTGAAGCAGCACACGACCGCTACCCCAACTACAGTCCCTGCACTAGAGCTGATCAGGAGTATTTTGTTGCTGGTTTAAAGAGATAAATTGAGAGCGATGTGGAGAAACATAAAGCACGCTGTCCAGGGAGTAGCACCCCTCCAGAGAGAAGCATTAGCTATGAAATTTACTCATCGTAATTCTAGGTTTGTATGTTTTACTCACACCCTTATTTGAAGTGATTCATTTTTATTGTTTTAGTTCCTCTGTTTTTACCCATGATCCAAAAACCCACATCCGTTCTTGTTGAGTCCATTCTGACTCATGAGGAGCCCGTGTGTTTCAGATCAGAATCGAACTGCGCTCCCTCGGAAAGAAGGGCTGTGATTGCCAGCACTGCAGCTTGCCAGGCTTTTCCTTCTAAGACTCCTCTGGGTGGGTTCGAATCACCAGCCTTCTGGTTATCAGCTGAGAGCCTAATCATCTCAGAGACCGAGAGGCAGAGGCAGAAATCTGGAGGAAAGGAGTCGGGGTGGGCGAGGAACTAGTACGTCACCACAGTTTGTTTGAGAAGCCCTACCTTCGCCTATGAGTGCTGTTTGGTTCAGGGAATGGTAGATGCTGTTTATGTTCACCATGGTCTGGACTGATGTGGCAGGACTTATGGAATAAGTAGGACTTTATACTGTTACAAATTATGGGTGAGGAATAGAGGGAAGTGCCAGGTTTCCATTTCCTGGAATTTGGAATGGAAAAGGATGTATATTTCCTTACGACCTCGCATCTCTCCTATCTGAACATCAGCATCTCTTGCCGTTAAGATAGGGGTAAGGTCAGGAAATGGATTCAAACATTTTCCTTTCCTCCTGGGCTCTGACGTTCTTTAAAGAAGGGGGTCTCAAATCTAAATAGCGTAAGTCCTTGGCAGTATCACGTAGTAAGGGAGAAGATATTAATTAAGTGCCTGCTCATTTTCAGAATTAGATAGAAGAGCTTGTTCCCACCTACAAGAGAGTTGAACAGAATTAAAGTGTTTGGGTGAGGAGAGTAATCAGAATATGCTATTCAAATTGAGAAAAATGAACTTTAGTATCTGTATTTTCAAAAGTCATAATTCTGTTTGGAAATTAATGTAGTCAGGCTTTCTCCAATATGAAAAACAAATCTTCACCAGAGGCTGGGCAAGGAGCTCACCCTAATATAGTCCACTCAAGTCAAGAAGTTCTTGGACATTCAAGGGTTATGTAAAGCTTTCAATGAAAACCTCTACAATAACCAGAGCCTGCGGGAACTGGAAGACCCCACATCTGATCTAAATCCCGTTGCTTACAGTCAATGATGAAGAAATCCAGGACCTGCGAAGATCGGGCTTCCCAGTGGTCCACAGCAAGACACCGTAGATGGAAAAGAATACAGAGCCTTGGGTTGGAGGGAAAGACAACAGATTCATCTGATTGCTAATAGAATGCACTTACTTTTGTATTTGCTAGGCTTAGAACGTGGTACGATGTGCAATCTCTCTTCAGGTGCTTGGTTTTCAAGTTACTGAGCAATTGGAGGCAGCCTCACAATCAACTGGCTGTAGTCCCCGATGATCGTTGCCAGGCAGAACAGAGAAGGGGGGCAGGGGGCAGGTTGGGTGAGAAGATCGAGATTGTGTTGACCATTTGAGCACCAGTGTCGCTGGGTGACACTGCAAAGCCCTCAGGAGCTGGGTTCCATTCAAGCTCACTTTGCCGAGTGACACTCAAACTCATTGAAAAGCTTCAAAAATGCCTTTAGACCAGTGGTTCTCAACCTGTGGGTTGCGACCCCTTAGGGGGTCCAATGACCCTTTCACAGGGG
>NW_022103905.1:19355075-19360869 GCF_000313985.2 Echinops telfairi
GAAAATAATTTTATGGTTGGGGCTCACCACAAGATGAGGACTGCGGCATTAAGGGGTCGCGGCATTAGGAAGGTTGAGAACCACTGTTTTAGACCACAAAGCCCATCGTAGGCTGTGGTTATCATTGAGATGTTCTTGTCTCTAACCAAAAGGAAGCTCTCAAGGCTGGAAGCACACAGGTTTTCCTTGAAGTATCTCCTCTGTCTCATGTTAGGGGGACACAGAACTGCCTACACTTATTAAGACTCTAATTCAGCATCCTTTTCAGAGTAGGTGATTAAAGTACTTTGGATAGGCCTATCTCTCATGCTCAGAAATGCCAAATGTGCCTGCAGTGAAAGCTACACTGGCTCTCCTTGGAAAGCTTGAAATCATAAATGAAGGGCAGGATGACGCTGGCAGCATTCTGTGGTCAGCTGGGGAAAACTGATGTTCAGAAGGAATTTCAACACTGCACACTGGGTTATGATTCACTTTTAATTCCCTCCCATTCCACAAAGTGTCCTCTCACCACCCTGCAATATTATTCTCACCTCTATGCCTGTGCCTGAATTCTTCCTCCTCACCTGCAGGATGGCCTAGCCAAGTCAAGATTATCTAAGATAAACTGATAATCTGTCTAAGTCCGCTCATTCTTCAAGGCCCAACTCCAAGTCTACCTTTTCTACAGAGACTTCCTTCCCAAACCACATGGATTGGTTTTGTGGTCAAATAGACCTGAGTTTGAATATTGAGCAATCAACTTGACCTCAACAACTCAGGGTCATTGTGAGGGTCAGGCATGCTAGAAAGATGGATTAAAACTAAGTGTCATGACACCAGCAATCAAATGATGCACCTGTTCCCCCAAATGCCCAAAGCACAAAAATCACAACCATACACTTCAGCACTGGCATCATCTGTGGACCACTTTACGGGTTTGGGCCTTAGAGCTCTAAGAATGTGTGAAGCAGGGAAAATTCCCCAACCCCCTGAAGCAGAGATTAAGTGTATCTGAGAGTTCACCAACATAACGCTTGCTCCATGATAAGGACTGGGCTACTTTCCTCCAAATCTCCAAAGAGCTCTGAGAAGAGAAGATTTTTACTGATTATGTGTTTCCAGATGAGGAAACTGAGGCTAAGAGCCATTGACTGACTACTTGTCCAATGCACCCAGCTGTTAATTTGCATGTTTGAACCTGAACCCAGGGCCTTCTTCACCACCCCACAGTGCTCAACATATAGTAGGTTCTCAAAGAAAGACATTTATGGATGGATTAGGGAGATCCCATTCATCTCCCTAATTCAACTGCATGCTTCTCTCCATCTGTCCCTACCCTGTCTCCTCATTGTCAGGGTGACTAGCCTCCACTGGCTCTGTTGATATCCTATCACTATGTTAGTGACAAGCGCCCACTCACTGGCATCAAGTTCATTCTGACTCACAGTGACCCTATAGGGCAGGGTAGAACCGCCCCTGTGCGTTTCTGAGACGGTATCTCTTTATGGGTGTGGAAAGCCTCACCTTTACCCCGTACCATGAAATAGAATTCTAAGGATTGGTAAATTAGCAAACCGTACTGTGCGGGCAACTAAACGGTAAGAGTGAAAGCGAGATGGCAAACCTAACTCCGGGCCAGGTCTGAGGGCTGGAAGTGGGGTTGGGACAGGAAAGACATGGGCAAGTGATAGATGACCTATTTTATGAAGCAGGTAGCGATATGAATTCCCCTTGGGGTGTAAAACCAGGAGCAGACATATCCACAATTAATCACAGCATGCTAATAGCAGAAGCGTCGCACTTGATGCTTCTGAAAATGAACCGATCACCTCCCCGGTCAGAAGGCGATTACCTTCGTTCAGCTCGACAAAGGCCTATTTTTCAACCAGTGAGCGCACTGTTTGGGGATTCTTGTTGTTCTTGTTGTTTGGCCTCTGTTGGAAAGAATAGATACAACTCATAGCCAAAGGCAGCCGACTTGCCTCGCTGACAAACAGTCCATCGACCATGGCAAATCCTCTGTTGATAAACTATTAGAATTATGACTCACTGCTTCCTTGGCAGTGCCTGCGTCAGATAAAGTGCTTGAAACTGCAGCTGTCCCAGCCCATTCGGCACCCTCCTCCCTCTCCCAAGACTCCATGATCTTCACAGATGACCTGAAATACTCTAAACAAGTGACACAAAGGCGTTCAACAGGCACTAACATCTTAGAGTGCTCACTTAGATTTATCTGCTCCAGGTGCACAGAAATTGGCAATCTGCCCCCCTCATAACTTGTACTCTCCTTTTAGAAAGAAATCGTACGCTCTAACGTCTTTTCATTCATTCCCAAGGAAAAGGGAGTCTTCTGGGAAAGTAGGAGAAGCAGTTAAGAAAGGTATATGTAAATTTTCTTTGATACTTTTGATACATACAAGTAGGTTTCGAAAACTGAGTGGGGAAAAATAGAGAAGGAAGATGATGGGATTTTCCCATGAACATTTTAAAGCCCCCTTGTAGGTAATCAAGAAAATGTATTTTGAGAGCCTACTATAGAGATAAATAGCTCACTGGAGGCAGGATGCAGGCTCACTCCCTGTGAGACATTTCTGACAAGAAGGCACATGAAGCCACCCTGATGCAGCCAGAGCCCTGGAGCTGGAGAAGCCACATGGAGATTCCTGTCAGTGTTGAGATGCCCACAACTCCACTGGATCCACAAGACTTCCTACCCACTGGCCTGTGATCTTCCTGCATTCAGCGTCATTGCATGCGTTTCCTGAGTCTGAAGAGGACTTTATGGATTGCTGTCGGACATATGGGCTAATATCAGATGTATGGACTTGATCTGGACTGGGTTGGGATGTTTTATTAATGTACAATTACTCTTTATATAAAGCTCTTTCTTATGTGCATATGACTGTCCATGGATTTGTTTCTCTGGTCTACCTGGATGAACATGGTCACTATGAGTCTGAGTCCACAGGATGGCCGTGAGTTTGGAGTTTCAGACTATGTGGATTAACACCAGTGTCCCAGCAATGGACTCCCACATACCAACACCCAGATGGGCCAGGAGGGGACACTGCTCCATTCCCTTCTACAAGGTGGCCTTGATGGGGGGGGGGCACTTCTGGGGCAGCTAATAGAAAGAACACTGTGTGTACATACAAGGGGGTACAAAAAACCTCAGAAGTTTTTTTTAAAGGTATGTATTTACTTTTTTTTCACAAAACCACCTTATCACCTTCAAAGTACTCCCCATTACACTTAATACTTTTGTCAACTCTGTGATTCCACTCTTGGAAACATTTTTCAAACTCCTCCGTTTGGATGGCTGACAGCACCTCCCTTGTTTTTCCTTCCCTTTTTTGACATCATCAAATTGCTGTCCTTTCATGTCCCTCTTCATTTGCAGAAACAAAAACAAGTCACACAGAGCAAGGGCAGGTGAGTTGGGTACATGGGGCAAGACAGACATTTGCCAAAAACTGGGGCACTGGTTCAGCTGCTTGAGCAGGTGCATTGTTGTGGTGGCAAAACCAGCCCCCTGTCTGCCATCAATCAGGCCTTTTTTGTCCCACACTGTCACACAAGCTTCTCAGGTGCTCTAAATAGCAAGCTTGATGAACATTCTGACCTGGTGGAATGAACCCCAAAGCACTGTGAGTCAGCATTTTTCTTTGTTTCGGAGGTTGACACATGTCCAGAACAAGGTTTGTCATCAATCGACATTTCACCTTCTTTGAAATGAGAAAAATACTCATACACTTGAGTTTTTTCCATAAGGCTGGCTTTGTAAGCTATGTTCAACATCACAACAGTTTATGCAGCATTTTTACCCAGTAGGAGAAAAAATTTTACAGCTGCACGCTTTTTTCTCTTAAATTGGCCATCACAAGAAAATGAGGTTCAAGTGAAACTGCTTTTACAAAAAAATTAATTGTGACCAGAGAGAACCTTCCCAGGCGACGGGTGCACAGTGTTGCTCAATGCTTGCCTAGTGGGAAAAATTCCGACTATGAAAATTCTGGTCGGCTAGACCAGAGGAGGTACACTGGTACAGATAGGAACTGAAAATACAGGGAATCCAGGACAGATGAGCCCTATAGGACCAGTGGTATGAGTGACAAAACAGGAAGGGTAAAGGGAGAATGGGTAGGAAAGAGGGAACTGATTACATGGAACTGTGTGTGATCTCCTCCCTGGGGGACAGACAACCGAAAAGTGGATGAAGGGAGACGTCGGACAGGGCAAGATATGACAAAATACCCATTTATAAACTATCAAGGGCTCATGCGGGAGGGGGGAGCGGGGAGGGAGGGGAAAAATGAGGACCTAATGTCAGGGGTTTAAATGGAGAGAAAATGTTTTGAGAAACGATGTACAAATGTGCTTTACGCAATTGATGTGTGTATGGATTGGGATAACAGTTGTATGAGTCCCTAATAAAATGTTAAAAAAGAAAGAAAAAAAAATTCTGGTCAGCAGAGTTTTCTGTGTTTTTTGTTTTTTGGAGGAGGTTGGTGGTACCCCCTCATAACCCTAACAAACTTTAGGGTGAGGAGTTCTTAGCCCTGCTGTAAGCAGGGAAACTGAGGCTGGGGAAGGGTAAATGTTCAACCATGGCCAATCTGTTTTATCATGATAGAGCCAGAATTGGAACCCAGGCTCATCTGGTTCCAAGCCCTGGGGAACATCTGGTCTACCTGTGGCTTCCAGGGCTACACATTCACTGACAGTTCATGAAAAATGTTTAATGTTCAACCTCAAGTCTAACACCTGAGGTCATATGATTAGTAGCACTAATTTGAACTCCTGGATCCAGGAGCTTCCGCTGGCACATGCTGAGATCTAAGCTTTTTTTGTTTCCCAGGGAAATCAATAGTAACAGACTTTATCTTGTCAGATCAAAATTACTTTTATTTTAAAAAGCTCCAATTATGCCCTAATGTAGAGTTTATGCATTCAGAGGTCCTAATGAGATAATAAATGAAATCTTAATTTGACAATTAATCGTATAAAAGTGTTAGGATACTTTAGAATTAGGAAGGCTTATATGTGATTTTCTTTTCCTCTTTTATTAGCCATTGTCTTAAGATATAATTACATTCATCTCCCATTTTGTTGGGGCAGTAACTTAGTCATTAGGAGCTGGAAAATGAGTAAATTTCTATTCCTGTGTAGTTAGAAGCAAGTTGTGAAAACAAAATTTTAAAAAAAGAAAATACAATCTGGTCTCCTACAAACTGTTAAGAAATGGTCTGATTGCTTCAAAGCCTGTATAAATAAATGGCTGGCCAAACAGCCATCCTCTTTACATGAGATATTATAAAAGACTGCAAAATAGTGAGGTAGAGATCGAGAGCTCTGGAAACTCACAGGGACAGGTCTAACTTGACCTACAGGGATGCAATGAGTCTGCATTCACTCCATCGCCGAGTTGGGCATGTGGTTTGGCATGGCTACTAACAGAAAGGTCTTCTGTGGGAATGCAACCAGGTGCTTTGAGAAGACAGGTGTGACAGTCTGCCTCTCTCAGGACTTCCAGGCTTGGAAACCCTATGGAGCAGCTCTACTCTGTCCTCCAGGGCTGCTGTGAGTCTTCAACCACAGAGGGAGGCTGGAGTCAGGTTGAATTGGGTTGGGTTGTTGCAAGAAAAGGTCCAAAGGCTTTTCAATTATTTAAAAGTGGCAGTGTAGCAACGATGAAACATACAACTTTCCTCTATTTTCTAAATGCTGCCTCACCCCGCACTATCATGATCCCAACTCTACCTTACAAATCTGGCTAGACCAGAGGATGTACAGCTAGGAACTGGAAACAGGG
>NW_022103905.1:19361525-19363564 GCF_000313985.2 Echinops telfairi
TAAAGTTAAAGTTGCGTGTGCACAAGTGAAGGTGCTTGTGAAGAAGAATGCGCGGTGAGTGGGGCTTCATTCCATTGGCTCAAAACGAGGGCCGCTTTAGATAACATGAAAGGAGTTGTCTCTAAGTCCCTCTCTGGGCACTGCCTGTGGTGAAAGCCAACTCTGAGTGGTTTTCACTGATTCAGGAACTACAGGATGCTCATCATAAAAAGGAATTCTCATCCAGGGAATGGAAAATCGATTCCCTGTTAAGAAGACATCAATTTTACCCAGAAAATCATGCGACCACAGTCCTCTTTGCAGCGGAAGGTGGGGAGAGAGCAGAACTCTTTGTACCTACTTGACTTGGGGCCAAATGACAAAGAATAAGGCCAGTGATAACAAGAGCACCAGGTGAAATGTTGGTTGCCTCAACGAAACAACAAATGAGATCAACATCGCAGCCTAAAGGAATCGGTAGAATTTACTTGCAAGCTACAAACTGGGTGAAGGGGCTGCTGTGGCCCAGGAGGGTTTTCAAGGAGGTGATTGGCCTGGGAAGGGTAACATGCCAAGACGGGTGTGTCTGGGACATTTTGGTCAGGCAAACATTAAACTGACAAAAATTAAACTTATCAACATCCTAACAGGCTTGTGCGGGATTGTTCTCATCAATGTTTCGGTCCCAAGAGTGTGACAGCATGGACTTGCAGATGAACAAACCCATCTGTCTTGGAAGAAGGACAGCAGAATGCTCCTCAGAAGCGAGGATGGCAAGACTTCATCTCACGGACTATCAGGAGGGACCAATCCTCCTGAAAGGACATCCGGGGAAAGTAGGAAAAAGAGGAAGGTCTTAAAAGAGATGGCTTGACATAGCAGCTTCAACAAAGGGCGAACCATAGATCGCGAGGCTGGCACAGGACGAGGCAGGGCTTTGTTCTGTCGTCCACCAAGTCAACTGCGAGTCAAGACCAAGATGGCAGCATCTGAGAGCTTTTCCTGTGAAAAGTGACTCAAACGGCGAGCAAGCATTAAAGGCATAAAAAGCTTTAAAACACGAAGTGTCACGGAGATGTCTCACCGTCAGCCATGAGAAGCAACCTGCGTGTAAGAAAACCATAGAGAGTGAATACACAGAGACAACGTTGGGCCCAAGAGGGAGCAGACATGAAACCATGCTAAGTGATGATCACGAAGCTCTAGTACAAGAATGCTGGCTTTTAAAAACGATTTTATTAATAAGCCCAAAGGGTTTCAAACAAAGGAGAAAATGAGTGCTGCTGGAGGAAGTAGCCCAGAGAGGCCCACGATGTTGGGATACTGGGGAGAGAGACTGAAATAGAGCTCCGACCAATCACGGGGATTGAGGCCACGCGCATTCCCAATTAAGATTCCGTGCTGAAGACGAAGGGAAGCAACGCCACCGCCGCCAGTACCAGCTGCTCTCAAATTGATTCTAACTCCGGCGACCCCAGGCATGTCACAGTTCAGCTGTGCACCGGGACGTCTTCAATGGCTGCATGTTCAGCAGCGAATTGCCAGTCCTTGTTCTCTGGCACCTCTGGGAGTCAGTGCGCTGGCTATCAGCTGAGCCGAATAGCTAGTTACAGGCCAGAGAAGTCCACCTAAGCCTATCCTCAAACACTCACAGCCATGGAGTGGATGCTGACACACGGGGGCCCCGTGGCACAGTCAAACTGCCCATGTGGGTGTCAGGGACTGGACCTCTCGATGGGCGTAGAAAGTTCCCAACAAGTGACCTTGCAGTTGGCAGTCCCGTGTAGAACCTCAGCCAGTAGAGCTCCTTCGTAGGGCTCTACAGAGATGCTAACGGAAATCTTTGGGCTTTTTTGTCCAGCGGAGGGGCTTTCCGTATCTCAGCTTCCAGTAAGAAGATGCCACTGTCCTTATGGTTTGAGGACTTAAAACTCAATACGTTTTCTCATGCAACAAAATATAAAAACAGATAAAAGAGGTGAGAGAAAGGCAACCTTTTCCCAAATGCCTGCAAATAGAGGTCCTCGCCAGAGGTTTTTGTCTGAAACTACTAATTCCCG
>NW_022103905.1:19364614-19365634 GCF_000313985.2 Echinops telfairi
AAAAACCGCGATAGAGTGAAGCCGCGGAAGTCGAAGCGCGAAGTGGCGAGGGTTCACTGTATAAACTTGGAGCCCTATAGAGAAGTTCTGCTCTGTCCTATTGGGTCGCTATGAGTCAAAGATCCCTCAACAGCACGGGGTTTGGGTTTTGTGGGGATGATAGGGCTAGCTTGAGAGCCTGACACTGAAAAAAAGACACTGTCTAGAAAAATGATTCCTTGGGCCCAAATTTAAGACTTTTGTAAATTCAAGGACAGCTCTCCTCCTTACTCCTCAGTGCACCCCGTTCCCACCATTCTGTCTAAAAGCTAGCCTGCTTTGAGTTTTGGTCCAGTTCTTTTGCCTCGTTCATCTATGCTTAGTATTGGGTGTCAAACACAGTGGTTAGCAACTGGCTGCCAACAATGATTCTCAGCTCCCCGCTGGAGACTGGTAAGCATGTAAGTTGAGAACGTACACTACAGGTGTTTGAGGGAAAGAGGAGTCTGCTTCCTCTAGCTTATAGCGTACGAAGGACATCGCGTAAAGATCTTCTTCAATTTATACAGCATCCCTGTGAGGAAGATTGGCTGAGTAACTTATAGGGTGAGGGCAATATAGAGCTAAGAACTCCTAGGATGTAGACATTCCTTTACAGTCATTATCCCATTTAATTCTCATTCAACCCAGACCAAGAGTTTTCCAAAAGACCTAACTTCACCTTGTTAGCCATCAAGGGTGCCATTGTATAGTCTTAAATACACACCTGCATGGATGTGTGCACCAGCTATCTGATAAATTTGATCAGGTTTTCTTTTGGCAAATAAGTTCAATGATCTTTAAGCCAGTCTAAGAATGGAGCTATTTGTCAATGAACATTTCAGAATATCAGCTGGTCTCCTAACAAGTTTGACCTATGAGAAGCCCTGGTAGTGTAGTGGGCTGCTAACCACAAAGGCAGCAGATCAAAACCACCAGCTGCTCCCCAGGAGACAGCTGAGGCTCTCTCCTCCCATAAAGAATGACAGTCTCAGAAATCCA
>NW_022103905.1:19366800-19372501 GCF_000313985.2 Echinops telfairi
AGTCCGAATCCTACAAGAAGTAACCCTGCTCCCTTACCAGAAGCTTACATGACTGCAGCCCAGGCATGGCGGTGTGTGAAGCAGAAATCAAGTGGTCTAAGAGCGGGGAACCGAGTTTTGGAGAGAGCGCTCCGGTGAGGATGTGACCAATGAAGACATCTCAATACACATCTTATTCTGGGTCCGTCAGTGTCTCCGCTCATTGTATTCACGGGCCTGAATGAACTCACAGGAGTCCTAAGGAGACCCATTTTCAGAAGCCAAGTGTATCACCCTGGTGAAGACCCTTCGTGTGAACGAAGATGGCTATTCCGCTGGGGCCTTTGGGTGTCAAGGGCCAGCTTTAAAAAGGAAAGGAAGAGAAGAGGATCAGGGAGTGGTGGAACAAAGGCCTAATTATAAGGGAGGAAGCTCTCTCTACAGACAGGTCACCGGAAAGTTGCCAAGGGCTCTCGCCACATAAAGGAAAAGATTGTTATAAAAAGATTTTTTTTAAAAAGAAGAAGAAAGAAGCACGGCAGTGGAGACCAGGAGGGGGTGGGGCAGAGAATAGGGAAATGAATAAGAATAATGACTTAAAAGCTAGCTCTCTCTCTCACTCGCTCTTTTTTTTTTTTAACTTCTAGTTCTCTGCTTGCCTTTCTGCAGATGCTCAGCAGAGCCAGTGCAGCTGGCTCCGTGACAAATGTGGAGAAATCAGCCAAACTGAGCTGGCTGTTAGCATTTGGGGCACAGAGGCTCAGATGAATGAGGTTCTGTCTCAGGTGTAGCAGAAGGTCTTCCGAAACCATCCCTGAGAGCCACGGGGCAGTGTCCTGGACTGCGGACCTTCCCACTCTTGCCAGTGCCCTCTGTCCATCTGGCTCCTGGTTCCGATGAAGGTGACCTTGGAAGAGGGCTCTTCCTGCATTTGTGCCTCCTCTCCCCAACATCCTCCCAAAGGATCCGATCTCCTTCCGCCAACATAGTGGGTGGGGACTTCCTTCTGTTCCCTCAGCCCGGCAGCCCAAGGTCTCTTACCCGCAAGTAGCGGAGTCCGCATCTGCTGGGAAGTGACTGTTGATGGCTAAACTCAAGAGCGAATCTAGGAAACAATCACTCCAGTCCATTCGTGGAGTTTCCAGCACTCTCATTTGAAATGGCACTGGTCATGCAGGGGTTAAGCCCTCCACTGGCCGCGAACCCAAAGCAGGCATTTGAAGGACACCCTCTCCTCCAGGAGAGAAAGGGGCAGCAGTCCTCTTGTCCCCTTGGGGAATGGCTGGGCCAGTTCTTCTCTGCCCTCCTGGGTTGCTGTGAGTTAGGGTCAACTCAATGGCAATCCATTGTTTGGTTTTGTTTTATATTTTTCATAACAATATCTAGTAGTATTTGAAAGGAAATGAGATGTCTTCCTCTCATCAACTTTCTATAAACACTAAGAAGTTTTTAAAACACATCTTCAGAAAGGTGGTTTTCCCCCGTGTATGGTGGCTTCTGAAATAAAGTGTCTTTTATAAAATTACAATAGATGAGCCTTCCACTCAAGTCCTCAAAGCTTATCTTCTCAGCGAGTTCTCATGCACATAATCGGTACAGCAGCGGGGCTACTGCCATCGAGGCAAGTCTGACCCTGCAGGGCAGGGAGAACGGCCCTGGTGCGTTTCTGAGACGGCCACTCTTCGTCGGGGTAGAAAGCCGCATCTTTATTTCCGCAGAGCATTTAGGTTTTTTTTTTCTAAGTTGACGTTTACTGTTAGCCCGTGAGTAGAACAGACACCACTGAAGGGATTTTATTATTATGAACCCACATTTTCTGTTTGAACCTCAATTTCTTTTAATTTTGCTTCCACGATCGGGCATGTGATAAGTTATCAGAGCCATTATCTTATGAGAGCCATGGGTTATGTTTCATTTAAAATATTAAGACATCTGCTTACGTCTTCAACACACTATTCATGGAGAGAGTGAGCCACAATGAACAGAAGCTAATAAGATGCGAGGATCTCCACTGAAGAGGTGGTTTACTGCCCACAGGCAGAATCATACCCACGTGATGTATGTGGCTGAGGCAGCTACAAAGTCTCGGAGTAAAAGCTGCCCTCATGTGTCTTGGCATTGCTTGGTCAGTTTCTTTAATCCAAAGCTACCTTCCCCATGTGTGCTTTTATTGGTGCCCCTCTGGAAGGGCAGGTCTCAGAGGGTTTTGCAAAATGCCAAACCTCTCTCTGAGCCTGATGAGCGTCCAGGCACCTACTATTGTGTAGAGTGTCCCGCAGACACCCAGGAGCATAGCATCCTGGGAGGCAGCACACAATTATATTAATTATACCTCAACTATCACAGGGGCCTCAGCAAAAAATGGAGCAGATGAGAGCTCCTGCCCTCATCCAAAAGAGGGGTGAGTTTGTGGGAAATGTTGAGAATTGTCCATGCAGTGTAGTGGCTTTGGGGTCAGGCCGAGGACCCCAATGAGTATCAACCATATTGGCTTTGGCCACAGCATCTCAGAGCCCTTGAACGCATTAAACAGGGTGGCTTCCCACCTTCCTTTTTTTTTTTTTTTAAATGCATTGAAAACCCTTTTAAAAATTAAATCTACTATGCACCACTGTGAAAGAACACAATTGACACTAAGAATAGGTTTTGCTGGGAAGTTCAGCACCCTCGTGGTTGTTTGGGAAAGACTCCTCTCCTTGCTTCTGGGGCCCTGAGACACTGCTGTGGGAGCTTGACCAGAGAAATTTGAACAGGACCATTTTCAAAAGGGCACCGACAGGGAGCTTACTACCGTGAAGGCAGCCCCTACTTTAGAAGCCCCAAATCTGTCTCCTTGTGATTGTTTACAGGGATGACAGGTCCACTTAAGCACCTTCAATGTCAAACAAACTGCTAAGTCATAGTTCCGTTCATGGAATCCCCAGGGGGTGGTGCAAACAGCCTGCTCAGATGCTAATGAAGAGGGTAGACGTGTGAGTCCAGCCCCAGGTGCCTCAGAAGAAGGGCACAATGATGTTCTTGTGGAAACGGCCGATGGAGCACTGTTCCTCTCTGGCACTTGTGGGGTCACCGTGAGCCAAAGGTCACTCACTGGACAGTAACTAGCACTGGTACTGCTGTCTCCAATTCCCATGGGAAATCTTCCTATAGCCAGTGTAGGGAAGTAGCAGGTGGGGCGCAGCTTGGACATGCTCTTTGGTATGGCAGGGAGGGCACATGCTCCTCCATCACAGACTTCCCAAGACTTCCTGGGCATCGGTTTGCCTGTACTGGGCTTAGTAGTCACAAGGACACAAGGGCTTGTCAGGGACACCCATAGGCCCCTGTGCATGTGGACACGAAGCGAGCAAATGGGTTTTGCTACTGGACTGGTGTTTTTTTGAATCCTGCTAGTTTCAAAAAAGTTTTTTCATAAATAGAGGGTCATAACTGGCCTTCTGGTCTCTACGATGTGGGTCAGATCTGGAAGCAAGCTCGAAGCAGGCATTATACACTTGAAGAAAATACAAAGAGCTGAGTTGCAGACGCAATAAGTAAATAAAATGAATCTGCTTTAAAAATAAAAACAGAGGCAGAGGTGGGGGCAGGCTTATAAGAGACCGCCTCCAGAGCTACCAGGGACTTCCTGTGTGCTAACATTCAATGTTTGCAACAGAGCAACAGCTGGAAAGACAACCTTCTTTTTTTTTTAAGTGTTAGCATTTCACAGTTCAAATAACTTAACAGATGTAAAATTATAGGATATACTTAGCACTTAGGGTTTTTTTATTATTAGCTAAAGAAGATCTTTTTGGAAAATATCGTTTTTGATGGTTAGTACTTCTTGATGACAGTAGCAATTTAAAAAAGTGTTCATGATACTAAGTAAAAAGTATTCATTCT
Organism: Echinops telfairi; assembly: GCF_000313985.2. Taxonomy (NCBI): domain Eukaryota; kingdom Metazoa; phylum Chordata; class Mammalia; order Afrosoricida; family Tenrecidae; genus Echinops; species Echinops telfairi. The sequence continues at coordinate 19,370,662 of NW_022103905.1, forward strand.
TTCATCAACAGAGGCTGCAGTTTGTCCAGGTTTGCTGTGATGCACTGGGCAGTTTCCAGTGTTTAAGGTCAGGTTACTCTCCTGACCAAAGCATGAACCAACAGAGGAGAGGCACCAAGGCTATAGACGGCGTCGTGTGCACAGTTGAGTCTGCTGTAATTGAAAGGGAGCTGGTGGGGGAACTCTGGCATGTATTAGAGTCTCAAAGACAGGGAGGATGTTGTTCATGGGGAATGCTCAAAGCCCCATGGGGAGCCACAGCCAGCCAATGGTTCCTCTCCAAGGAAGTGGAGAAGATTTTAACACCCCTTCAGCCCCGCCACACACACACACAAACTACTCACTAGACAGACATCTGGTGAGGGAAGATTTGAGCAGTTATTGGAGTTGGTTTGAATTCAGAAGAGGGAAAGGTGTGCTTTGATTACTTTCTTGAAGTTCATTGCTGACTTCTCGCAAAGGACTTGCTGATACCTGCCATCAGTCCCCTTCTGACTCGGAGTGGCCCGTGGCTTCTAGAGCAGAAGGGCTCCACAGGGGTCTTCTGGGCTGTGCTTTCAGGCCAGGGAAACGCGGTCAGAGCAGGAGAAACGCTGGTAGGCATTTAGCGGGAAAAATTGGAGCCCGGGTGACACTGTGGGTGAGGCATCGGGCTGCTGGTAGATGGGAAAGGTAGAAAGATTCCGGCTAAAGGGGGTTGTCTCCACCAAATGCCCGTGCTAAATGAAAATTAGCGGGCCATGCCACAGTAAAGGGGTTGCCAAGAAATCCGGTGCACAGTAGACACCCATGAGTACAATCCACACTGAGCATGCTCAGACCAACGTGGAGATTAACCACACCCACACTATGATATCACACATGTGATATCAGATCACACATATGAGCCTGAACTCAGCCACTAAGATCGATAGCCTCAACCAGCCCCCCAGCCCCCACGCCCCAAGTGGGGATAGGAAGGGGTACATATCAAGCTGGCCCTTCTTTCAGCTTGCTCACTTGCAGGTTGGAGGACGGGAGCTCTCCTGTGTGTGCGGGTGGGGGGTTAGGGGGCGGGGGTGGGGGAGGAGCACACACACCTGCGTGCCCTTTCTCTGGGCTCCAACTCTCTCACTCTCTTCTTTTCTGGTTCTAGGACTCCTCTTTTGGACTCTCCTTTCTGGCCATTTTCCACATGGATTTTCTTGCTCCCCTGAAGCGGCCATTTTCAGTCTCAAACTCGCCCAGGTCCCCACCATGTGGCTTTCATGCCTTCCAGAGATGAGAAGGCATGTACCATCTGAGACCGCAATACCCAGGGCTTCCCTTTCCCCCCATAAAAGGTACTTGAATTTACCAAAATGCTTCTGCAGCGGAATTACTTCAGCATTGGGAAGCAAGAACCAAGGTAAACCATCCCAGACACCTAATAGTTGAGACCCACCAGACACCCCACTGGAGAAAGATGAGGGGCTGCTCTCCTGAGGGTCCGCAGTCTTGGAAGCCCTATATTAGATTCCTATGGTTCAGATTGAGACCATGGCAATCGGCTGGGCTGGATTAGGTATTACCCCGAGAACCAAGAAACCTTATTGGGCGCCATTTATCATGAGCAAGTAGGAAGAACTTAGTTAAGTGCCCTAACATCTGTAGCCTCCAGCTCCCCCTCTTCCAGGGTGCAAATCACATCAAAGAGTCTGTTTCATCTGATTGTGTAGGAATTCCAGGATAGGGACTCTACCGAAGCTGTAACTGGACTGATAATTAACTGGACTGATAATTACCTAGGGGGCTAGCATGGGAGGGAGAGGACTATGGGGCGCTCACAGCAATGAGTAAAAGAAAATATTCTGAAATGATT
>NW_022103905.1:19373033-19375049 GCF_000313985.2 Echinops telfairi
GGTGGCTCCCGGTGCATATGAAAGTGATGTGTATGTTATACTGTGTGCTCTGTTAGACGAGTGCTGGGGCCACAGTGGTTATAAGCTGGGCTGCCAACTGCAAGGCCAGCAGTTTGAAACCACCAACCGATCCGAGGGAGAAAAACAAGCTTTCTACTCTGGTGAAGCATTACAGTCTTGGAAACCCACGCGAGCAGGTCTACCCTGTCCTGTGGGGTCACTGTGAGTCGGCACTGACATGGTAGTAGTGGAGAGTGCTCTATTCAGTGTGCAACAGCATTATGAAGAGGTCTGAACTATTGTGGGATAATGACGATGTGGCGTCCAATGAGCTCGTGCCATAGGGGAAAATGGCAGAGAGAGGCTTGAGTTTATTTTTTTTAACATAGCTTCTTCTGACCACAATAAATCAGCACAATACAATGAGGTATGTGCATGTCAAGCAGGTGGCTGAGAACTCTCCTTCTGAAATTTCCTTAAGTACAAGCACGCATCTTGAGGGTCCTCCTAACATGCTGCTGGGCTGTTTCTTCAATGAGTAGTGATCGCATCACTATCGAGGCCGCTGCTGGGATGAAGACAATACTTATCGATTCCGTGGTTTGATGGAGGAAGTGGTGCCTTTGAAATGACTCATACATTCCTGTGGGATGAGGCTTTCACTCTCTGATAGCCCAAGTCGCGGAAACTCACGGGGCAGAGTCACCCTGCCCGACAGGGACGCTGGGAGTCAGAATCAACAACATGGGGATGTGTTTGGTTTGGGTTTTAGTTTGGTGGGAGGGGAAGCATGTGCTAAAGAAAAGTTGTGAATAATCCAACTCAGAGCTCAAGTTCCACCACGGAACCCCCGTTCTGGCTTAGTGAGGGGCAGGTGAGCAGAGGGAGACCAAGCACCGGAAGCAGAAGTTCTAGAGTCAAAAAAAGGAAACGAGCGAGTGCGAGGCATTCATTTGGGCTGCTTTACTCGTGGTGGGTTGACCCCTCCCGGCGTCCCTGGGAGATGGTTATTTGTCACCTTTGCTTGATAAGGGAGAATTCTAAAATTTAGAAAAGCCACTCTGACTGGACACTGTGTGGCACGGTGGGACAGCCCCATGGGCACCTGCTGAGGGGAGTTTCCTTTCCAGAAGAAGCTACAAGTGACAGCACACAGAGGGGCAATCATGAAAAAAAATGGTATGATGAAACAGAGCACACATACAACCAGAGAATGTGATCGAGTGACTGGGGGTTCTTTCTATGTGACAAAGGAAAATTCCAACGCTCTGCAAGGAGGTGATGTGGGAGAAAGATAACGTGGTCTCTTCCCTCCTGTAAAGATTTACAGCCTCAGAAACCCCCCAGGGCCACTCTGCTCAGTCCCGTAGGGTCGCAGTGAGCAAGAATGTACTTAATGGCATTTGGTGGAGAGAGTTGACATTTAAATAAAGAGCCGAACAATAAGGACACAGCCACGGGAGCCTCTGGGGAAGGGACGTCCGCGAGAGGACGAGTTGGTTACACAGCGCAAAGGGCGTACTGAAAGGCAAAGAGAAGGCAGCTGGCTGGCTGACGGAGACCCATGGATGGAGAGGCAACCAGCACGCCAGCTGCCAGCTGTCCATAAGTCAAGAGTCCGTTCCAGCTCACGGCAACCCTGTGTGCGTCAGGCCAGACCTGCGATCCATACGGTTTCAAATACCGTGACATGATGGGCAGTGGTGGCCAAGCCTTCCTTCGACAGCACAGTTCGATGGACTTGAACCGCCGAGCTTTTGGTCAGTGTCTGTGCAGCAAACCCTTTGTGCCATCATTGGCCTGGCTGTCGCCTAAGGAGCCCTACATTTCTTAAGCTGACCAGATGCATCTATGGTTCCTTCTTTGCTTTTTAAGGGAAGCAGTGGATGAGAAAGAGAAGCCATATCCCTTCCATATATACATACCATGCACTTCCCAAATCTTACCCTAGCCCCTGCCTCCAGGAAGGAAGACCGGGCAGTGCGCCTTCCCACCCTGAACGGTTCATGCCCCTTC
>NW_022103905.1:19375517-19376644 GCF_000313985.2 Echinops telfairi
TCTTAGGCGACCCCTGTGAAAGGGTCGTTCGACCCTCACAGGGGTCGAGACCCACAGGTTGAGAACCGCTGTTGACATGAGGGAAGGTGAGTCAGTGTGTTGGGCTTGTACCCCAGAGACATGAAGCCACCTTTAAGTAAGCAATGTTGGAAGCAAAACCAACATCCCACTGAGATCTCAGCTGTATCTCTTCCACATGGCGAGTTTCACTTTCTTTAATTGAACAATAAACTCATTATATTAACTCAATTCAATAGAAGCAGCAGGGGGATTGCTCCTAATTCAATCTTGGGCTTTGAGGAGCCTGGCTCAGCGCTGAAACAACGACATCCAGAGAGATTAAAGGACTTGTATCATATTTAAAAAAAAACTTCCGAGTTTGTGAACACAGTCTACTTCTAATTGAGCAACTAGTCAACCCACTGGCTTTATCCAAAGCACCATGTCATCAGAGTTCATCTCTGCACACGATTCAGTCTTATAAATGATGCCGCTTCAGGGTTTTAGCTCCGCGAAGCGATCCTCCCGTCCTTGGGGCTGGAGCTCCAATTTGAGCAGGAGTTATTGGATGCGCCCAGCCAGAGAATACAAATACCATGCACTTCCCAAATCCACAAAACTGGGTTTCCAGTTGTCACTTGAAAATACAAGGATATAACTACCAATCTACCTACCTATCATGATAAGCTGTGCAGTACGCATCCTGAAAATGAAAACAAAAAAACATTGCTCATGATCCTTAGCCATGATAAGAAAGAATTTCCACTCTTTAAAGATCTTGAGCAATGGAAGAGACTGTACAATCTGCTGATCTAGTGACTTGAAATCTGGGGATTCCAAATTCACATACAAACAATGGCTGGAGACCAAACAATGGTTCTTAGGCCCAGCTGGCAAGAAGAATGAACAGACTCATTAATTAGGACCCTGCTTATGCTTGTATTGAATATCTATGGATGCAGGCCCCCTCCAGGACTCCAGCTGGGAGAAGCAAACGTTGACATTCAAAAACAGACTAGATTTATCTCTGGCGCTTTTGTCTGCTTCTTCTGGTCACAGCGCCCGTGGGGGTTGTGCGCAGATCTCCAAGGTCTGTCAATATGCATGTAACCAAGCACGATGAAAGC
>NW_022103905.1:19378357-19379661 GCF_000313985.2 Echinops telfairi
AGAATGCAGAGCACTAACAGCACAGTAAAAGAGCATGACCCAGGACAGGGCTCTTTCTGCTAAAATGGAGTCTGATGTTTCCCATCTGAAAATAAACCCATGGCTTTCTGCATTCTTCAAACCACATGTCGTTCTGCACGGTGCAGGGTCCCAGGGCACATAGGGCAGAGTGAGAGCTGAGGGACGTCTGGTCCAGGTCCCCCGAGCTAAGAAGCACACCTGTCAGAGAAGCAGCAGCCAGATTCAAAGAGAGCATCTCCACAGCGACCCAGGAGGGCTATGGACCCCCACTTCCTCTGTCAGCTACCGATTAAACCTCTCCTGCATACACACCAGCTCTAGGGACGCTGAGCCCTACTTCCATGCTTCCTTTCAGAACAGAGAAATGGACACAGACATGGAGCGGGGAGTGAATAACGCTAGCACCCTACCAAGAAGCACCAGCACACTGGCAGATGCACATGCGCACTCACGGGCAGATCTTGCTTTCTCAAGTCTAAAGAAATGAACACGAATTTCCAGCTTCACTTATAATCAAAGAAATGCAAACTCAAACGTGTTACACTTTTTTATTAAAAAAAACACCTACCCAATTAGCAAAGATGAAAGAGAAAGGTAATAACAATGTTAGTGAGGTTTCTGCAAACGTGTACTCGGATTTCCTCAGAGCTGGAGTATCAATTAGGAGAGTCCTTCAGAAGTTAAATTAAGCAAGATGTTGCAAATGTCTTAAATGTGTGTATTCCAGGGCAGCCATTCCACGTTGAGTGATTTATTGTACATGTCATGTTCGTCACGGGAATGTGCCTCACAGCACCACTTAGAATAGTAAATTTTGGGGAGGGCGTGGGAGTGGTAGAATCCCAGTGTTCACAATGGGGAAATTGGTGAAATCAACTGTGGTACAACCAGACAACAGGTGGAATTAAAAGTCATGCCTGGGGCAATGTATAACTACCAAAAAAGGCATTATGTGCAACAAATATCATCCAGCAATGTCAACCACATTCGGTTGTAAGTTGGCTGCCTGGTTGGCTGAATGGATGGTAGACTGCAGGATGACAGAGTACACTGTGTGGGTTAGTCAGGGTACTTTAGAGAAACAAATCCACAGAAACTCATGTGTAAAGAGAGAGTTTTATATAAAGGTTAAGTGCGCATCAAGAAAACATTCCAACCCAGTGCTGCCCAAGTCCACAAGTCCAACATTAACCCCTATGTCCAACACCAATCCACAAAGTCCTCCTCCATCTCACAAAACAGACACAAATGACGCCGACTGCAGGAGGAAAGCTGAATCAGTG
>NW_022103905.1:19381113-19382195 GCF_000313985.2 Echinops telfairi
CCAGAGGCTACAGTCAGGTGGAGGACTCTTTCATCCTGGCTCTAGAATTTTCCGACTGTCTTGCAAATAGTCACACAGTCTCTCTGATGTAAAGTAAGACATAAATGTGCATGCGTGACCATTCCAAAAACAATAGGTACTCAATAAATGTGCATGCGTGACCATTCCAAAAACAATAGGTACTCAATAAATGTGCATGCGTGACCATTCCAAAAACAATAGGTACTCAATAAATGCTGTTTTCCCATCCCCTTGCATGTCTGAAGTAGATTTCTCCAGTACCTGCCTATTACTGAGTTTCACTGACTCAAACTCATAGGAAAATGCTTCTGCCTGGAGAATACCTGACCAATGTCCAGTATGCAAAACTGACCTGTTGCTCCTCTCTCAGATTCTATCCCTCTTTGTATTATGATCCAGCATATTTGTGGAGATTTCATTCTTATTATGGGGCCTGTCCAACTAGAGTACACAAACCGCTGACATGCCACAGAAGGCTTTCCCCAGAGTACTCGCACATGGATCTGTACAGCCCACAAACGTGCTGCTGTGGAGCCCATTCCAAATCATGGCGACCGCACAGCTTAAGAGCAGAATTGAGCTCCATGGGTTTTGTGTGGCGGTAACCTTTGTGGGAGCAGATAAACAGGCTTTTAATTCATGGGGCTGCTTGGTGGGTTTGTACTGCCAGTCTTTGGGTTGGTAAAAAAAATCCAAATCAATTGACATTGAGTGAAGTCCAACTCAGGATGACCCCGTCTATTGCAGATTAGAAATTCTCCCATAGGGGTCTCTGAGTTTCCCAAAACCCAAACTCACCACCATTGAGGTAATGCTGACTCAGTGGCCACCTGTGTGTTTCTGAGATGGTAACTGTTTACGAGAGTAGAAAGCCCAGTCTTTCTCTTAGTCCAGCAAAGTATAAGTTATTTGTGCCAAGCAGGGACCACATAGATATAGCTTTGTGGAAATTAATTTCTGGAATCTCAACATCCCTATGATTCCTTATAAAATCTGAGAATACATCTTTTACAAGGGTTCACGCACGCAAGAACACACATTAGCTCTCCAACCATCCTTCT
>NW_022103905.1:19383359-19385365 GCF_000313985.2 Echinops telfairi
AACCCCCCCAAAAATGGATGTGATGTGAGAGGGATAGTGCATTTGGAGTTCATTCCACCAGGTCAGACTGTTAATCGAGCTTTGTTTAGAGGTTCTGAAAAGATTGCGTAACAGGGTGTGACCAAAAAAGGCTGGATTTGTGGCAGACGGGGACTGGTTTTGCCACCATGACAATGTACCTGCTTACACAGCCATCTATCTCAGTGTGCTAGTTTTTGGCAAAAAAACCAGCATGCCTCCCTTGTCCCACGCACCTCACTCCACGAGGCTTCTGAGAATGCAGAGGGACATGAAAGGACAGCAATTCTTAAAACATCATTTTATTGTGAGCACTGACAGATTTTATAACAATCCATAATTCAATTAGCTCACACATAATCGTACAATTGCTGTCACCATCAGTTTCAAAATATTTTCTTTCTTCTTGAACTCTTTGATATCAGCTCCCCTTCATCCCCTTCCTCCAACACCCTCCCCCTGAGGAACCATTATTATTACCATATCTTACACCATCCAATGTCTCCACTAACCTATACTTTCGTTATTCATTCCCCACGAGTGGGGTTATAGAGTCATCATTGCTATCATTCCACCTTTCCTCCCTTTGCCCCCTCTCATCCCTTACCCTCAGAGAATCATTACTCCCATTACTATTTCTGAAGGGTTTATCTATTTTGGATTTCATGCATCAAACAATCTTAATTATATTAATTAGACCTGAACATACACAGGTCTAACAAGATTAATAAGGTAAAACTAAGACCATAATAGTAAGGGGAGGAAATAGTAAAGAACTCGAGGATAGTCATGTGGTTCATCAGCGCGATTGATACTGTACCCTGGATATATCATCCCTTCCTTTCCATGTGGCCCTTCTGGGAGAGAATCTCCAGTTATCCTACAGGTGGGTTCTGGGTCTTCACTTTGTCGATGCACCTTCAGTTTGTCAATTTGATTGTTTGTATTTGAACTCCTGATGCCTATTACTATCGACACCTCATGATCACACAGGGCTTCCTCCATGTGGTCTTTGTTGCTTCTCAGCTAGATGGCCACTTGTTTAACTTCAAGCCTTTTAGACCCCAGATGCTATCTCTTTTAATAGCTAGGCACCATCAGCTTTCTTCACTCCATTTGCTTAATGCACCCATTTTATCTTCAGCGATCATGTCAGGGAGGTGGTTATCATACAGTGCCACATTGTTAGAACACACTGTTCTTGTACTGAGGTAAGATTCAAGCAGATGTCCAAAGTCCATCTGCTTCCTTTTTGTATGTATATATATGTGTATATACCTATGTATACACATACATGTATATACCTATCTTTACATATATACTGTATTTATACCGATATACGTAATTTTTACTTTCTTGTTCTTTCCTCTTTTTCGTTTTTCTTTCCTCCTGCCCATTATCATGTTTACCCATCATTCACCTCTCAGTAATTCCTCTCAGATACATTTCAACTGATCAAACACAGCCAAGATCACTACACCCTCCTCACCATCAATTTTAGATTCCTTGTTGTTCCCCTGTCCCTTTCGTTATTGGCTCACTGCTCCCCATCCCCCACCTCCTCCTCTCTATGTCCACCGGAACTATTGGTTCATTGCTGTCTCCTTGGGATTGCTTATCCTGCCTATGTTATATGGACAGACGAGAGAGAGAGAAAGAAAAAGAGATCATATAAACAGTTCCAAGTCTAACTGTGGTCCTTACCCAGAGTAGATGAGTCTCTCTCTGTTAAATAGCAAGTAGACTGTTATAATCCATAAATCCGATCCCCTTTTCTTTCAGGGATTCATATCTCAGGACCTGCTTACCTAATTCTGCTTATACCCTTTTAGTCATCAGCATTCGTGACTGAGGGGCGTGCCTTCTGCAAGACCCCATTGCTCTTCCTGCAGTCAAGATGAAGTTTTCTAGTGCCCACCCCCACCCCCTAACACCCTTAGACTTTCACTGTGGCCCCTTGTGAATATCCCCCAACCAGTTCAGATGAG
>NW_022103905.1:19386654-19388019 GCF_000313985.2 Echinops telfairi
TGTGGATTTGTTTCTCCAAAGTACCCAGACTAATACACATTTCTTTCCGGAACATGGGGGAGCCGGTCAAATAAGTCTGAGAACCAAGCCTACATGCTAGTACTGATAGAGCATCAACTATAACGAGCGCACGGATCATTGGTTTTTAGCATTAATTCAGAAGCTCAAAGACTGGAATGACATAACTCTTAGGGAACTCCTTCCATGCTTATCACAGGTATTGCTTGTTACATCATAGAAACAAAAATAGGAATGTACTTTATGTGGGACCTCTATCAAGGGGGAATATTTACTAATGTAGAGGAACTACTTAGGGCATGGAAGCTCCATCCATCTCATTAAGAAATCCATTTACAATGCATTTTTATGTTATGTTTAATGATCATTCATTAAAATGCATAATATACCCATGTTGTTTTGATAAATCATAAACTAAAAATCATTATAAAGATAAATCTAGATTTTTTTACTATTTAAAACTTTATGGTCATAGTATTTCAGATTTCAGATTTCATATTTATCTTTATTTCAAACAGGTATGAGAGTATGGTCAGTAAAAGATTCTGAAGCATAAAAATATATAACATTAGGCTCAAACTCAAGGGAGGATATAATAGAAATAGAAGTTCCAACACATATAAAATGAAAAATGTTTCAGTCTTAAAGAAGAACTTGCTTCTTTTTTAGTTTGTTTTTAATGAGTGGCGATGAATATCCATTCAAAATAGTATTTAGACTTTATTGGAAACATTTCAAAAATCATAGAACAGTTCTATTTAAAAATGTCAATATTTAGAATATGCGGGAATTATATCCTTTGCAACTATTTAGCGTAATGATGGGAAAATTTCCAAGTAAAATTTTAGAGAAACAAGTACAAGGAGGTAAAATAATTTCAAAATTGGATTGGGGAGTAAATGAACAAAGAACTTAAATCCACTGCTGTATTATATCTTATGAACATGCTTTTTCCTCACTGAGATTCAAGAGAATGACATTTATTTTGTTGGGCAAGAAGGTTAATGAAAATATTGCATTTTGAGGGGCCGGCCCCAATCCCAACTACCTGGACTGCCTCCTCCCTGAAGAAGAATTCACTTCAGAGGACAGCACTGAAGCTACAGCCCAGGGAGAGGGGCATGTCTGATCAGAGCACACAGAGCAAATGGAGAGGGAGGAAGAGAGAGTGGAGCACATCCTGGCCCACCAAGTCTTGAGGATGTTATCTCTCCTCAGAGCAGCCAATGCGCAGAGAGGACCATAGGGCCGCTCCACTACAAGACATGACATCCCTCACTGACCCATAGCCCTACAGGGGACAGCACTGGAGACAAAGTACAGGAATTGCACTCGATCTGACCACAC
>NW_022103905.1:19389744-19402244 GCF_000313985.2 Echinops telfairi
AAGATGTAGTCTAGTTACAATGAACCCCTCTTACTGACGTCTGTTTTATTTTGAAGCAGACGCAGCCCATTGTCAGCAGTGTGCACTGGTGGTGTGGTGCTTAGTTGGCAAATCATTTCCTCCCATGTCTACTTGCAGGTGTTCGGCTCTACGGTTTACTGTTCACAATGCTGTAGAGCAGGCTATGGAATGCTTTTTAAATGAAGGTTATCTTGACTACAACTGTAGATGTAAATCAGGGACTACTTGTATCTCTAAAGATGCCAAACCACCTTCATGTCCCTTACATGTTCGAATAAATCTGCTCCAACAACAACAACACATATTCCATTTAACCCTCTGAGATTTGGGAACACCCTCTCTGTATTCACAGACCAGGCTATGGCTCGTTCCCAGGGGAGCAGGTGATTGAGAGACTATGTACAGGAATGACATGGGTTAGCTCTGAGGTCAAAGGTGATTCCTGATTCTGGATTGTTTCCTGACGGGCAGACCAGATCCGATTTACAGAAGAAAGCAGAAAATGGAATTTCCCACTCAGACTTAACAGCTACAGTCAGGAGTGGAGGAATTCCATTTCCAGAATGGAAGACTTCCTATGGGGGGAGATGAGCGGGTGGATGGAATCCCTCTTCTTCGTCTCCATCTGACCACTTACCAATGCCTTTTTGTCCTTTGTACTGAACTACATGGGGCAAAAGTTCCACAAGTACATTCTCTGCGTAATGTAGACGGTTGTCTGCAGACACCCACACTCAAACAATAGAAAGGCCTTGGGAATTACAGAGTTACAGGGACAGTACCACTGTCTTTCCTGTTCCCTGCTCACTTTGACCAGGGCAACCCCGGGTCTCAGAAGTCACCCACTCAACACAATTAAAAAGAAAAGAGGCAGGGGTATGGAAAGAATGGGGGGCTATCTCTCACCAGCTACCTACACCTCCTTTGCCTCTTAGAGCCTCAGCTCCTTTGTCATTAAAGTGGAGTTCAAAACAAACCACCTTATCAACTTCGAAAGGTTGCTGTGAATAGCAAATTAGAATATGCATTAAAAAAACATTGTAAGTCATATTAATTCATCCCGGGGTCTTCTACACATGATTATTTCAATGTGAACCCTTTTTGGGAAAAGAATCTTAGCTTGGTGTTTTCCATTTCTAATTCTCTCCTAATGGCATTTCTCTCTTCTCTATAAAACATTCCATTTGGGTGGAAGGAAGGGTGGGGAGAGTTACCACTGATGTCATCCACAGAGAGCAAACATTTATTAGAGGCAGAATGAGTGTTGCATGCGGACACCCTGCCTTCCGACTCCCTGCAACGGCAGAGAAAGTATAGGACTGGGCCTAGTCTTAAACAACTACTTGCTGTCGATTCTTACACCAAGATGCAAAATAACTCTTTATCTTAATTCAGCCTCATGACGCAGGAAGGAACAATTGGCAAAATTAACAGAAGGCCTACTTACACCTATATGATTGAGATGAATCACCATTTCTCAGTCCTCATGCTGCCATAGTAAAGCCATTAACAATGGTGAGAGACGGAAACATTTGATTTTTCCCCACTGTCTAGACTGCACACACCTTGAACTTCAATCTAGGGAACCAAGACCACTGAACTGTTTCCTAAGCGGTTTTCTGCCCTCAGTAATGCCAAAGGCCTCCCCTGAGGCAAAGCCCCGCCCATTTATTAAGCTCGAGAGGACACACATGACACACAAACACACACCCTAATCCATCAGTTTGCTAACAGATGTCCATGGCTTCTGACATGGGCTTCACCACTGTCAATCTAGTATGGATCTGTAGGAAATAAGAACCAAAATAGGGCGCACATTATTGTGCGGATCTGTTTGCAACAGAGAGAGAGAGAGAGAGAGAAAGAGAGAGCGAGGGAGAAAACAGGTCTTAAAATTCTCTGAACATGAAAATGAAAAACACAACTAATAAACAGTTGGGTCGTCTCTTAGTTTTTGCCCCCAACTGTACAGCTTCATTTTTAACATATGTTTAACTGCTATTTTTTATTACACTCCTATTTCGGCCGAGAGGAACAAGCTTCCCACATATGCTTTGGGTTATGTACGAGGTACTCTCTGTCAGATGGTGAGTTGGAAGAAAAGGCACTGGCAGAGAGGAATTAAATTCAAATCCAGCTTATAAAAACCCCTAGCTTTGGGGGGGCAAAAGCTCTGGGGGAGAGAACAGGGGCTCTTTTCCACAGAATGTTTTTCAAGGAGAAATCAGAATCTGACCCTGCCATAGAGAGATTTTGTTTCAAGTTCAGTCATCCGAAGTCTCACCCCAAAAGGCTCTGGGGGTACCGAATGCACCCCTTTCGATGTCTGTGTTATTATAAGGCAGTACACGTGCTCAAGCTGACGCTTGGTTTAGAAGATTCTGGAGACAAGTAGTCACTTGCTGACATTAGGACGAGGTGACAAAGGAGTGCGATATAATGCTGGGTCCGTGGGGTAAGCACTGGGTTGCTAACTGGAAGGCCGGTAGGTACAAACTCAGTTGCTCCTCTGGAGAAAGACAAGGCTGCCTGGTGCTGCAAAGATTAACATTCTCCGAACCACTGTATGCAGAGTCGCTGTGAGCTGCCATTGGCTCGATGGCAGTGGTTGACTTCAGACAGGAACAAGAGTCCCTGGGTAGGAGCCATGGTTACTGCTGGCGGAAAGGCTCTCAGCTAGAACCTGCCCAGAGGTGCCTCAGCAGACTGGTATGGTGACCTGCTTCCCAAAGGCTAGGCCCTTGACAATCCCCTGGGACAGTCGCTCTTTACGCACCCGGGGGGTCATCAGTCAGAATGGCCCTCATGCTGGCCAGCAGCAGCAGCAGCAGGCAGGCAGAAAGAACATTCCATGACTCCTCAGGCTGGGGGAGGAGGACTGCTGGGTGGGAACACCCAAGTGAATGTATTTTCTGGGCTGCATTCTGCCAATTTCCACTCAGATCACAACCCCGCCCCTGGATTCAGTTCCGCGGCGATTTCAGGCACATTCCATGATTAAATCAAGCACCTTCACTCAGATCACTCCACTTAAATACCCTCTCAGGTGGATATAATAATACCCAGGCAACAGAATGGTTCAAGTGCAAAGCCCAACGTCGTCATGCCAGCAAAGAGCACAGGAGGGAACGGAGCCCAGATCTTCGGATTGCGAACGAAACCCAGCGCTCCTCCCTGCCTCTCCCTGCTACTGGACACTCATCTGATCCTGGTCCTTTCTTCCGATCGCCTTTTCATCGATCACTCCTACTCCTTTACATCTTCTCCCTTTCCAACCATCCATTGTCTCATTCTGCAATCAGGTTCTTTCAGATCATGAGGGTATTCAAGTTACTGAATTCTCGGCATAGAAATTTGGGAGGAAATTCAAATCATAAGGATATCTTGAGAGGAATGCTCCTGAAACGAATGGTCACAGGTGGAGAATTTTTTTGTTTATTTTTGATATCTGTAAATCATATCGACTTGCAGTCTGTCTTGGAATCGTGGTCTGAAATAAAACCACAATCTACAGAGGAAACCAAAGTAGATTTCCTTCTGCTTTCTCCAGGGAGACCTTGGGAAAATACTCCTGTTGAAAATATATCTGCAAAAGCTTTCCTGAACACTAAAAAAAGTACTTTTAAAAGAAGTAATTTTTAAAAAGTATTAGCTACTTGACACTCATAAAATAGATGGACTTACGCCAGTCATTGCTGGGTATCTGGCGCTTACTCGGGCCACTTGAGCTATTCTGATGTATGAGGGTTTAGCCAGGCGCAGGGCAGGTTTAACCAAGCTTGTTACAAGTGCCCACTTAGGGATTTTTTTTTTTGTGCAAACAAGAGGAAACATTCTTCAGCTAGAGTTCATGCCGTCAGGCCTCTCCAGGAATGATGCATTAACTTCCAGAGAATATGCCCTCTGTTTTCCGCCACTGCCTGCCTCACTTTGCAACTCTAGCAGAGAAGCAGAAAGAGCTGGGAGGTCAGTTGCTCCCGCCAATTGCTAAGACGTAGGCATGTGGCTAAAGCGTCCCTCTGGTGGGGGACTCCCAGCCTTGGAGCTGAGCTATAAGGAGAGGCCTTCACTGGTAAATGATGTAAAAAAATAATACTTACAGTGAGCCTGTGTGCCTCCATTTCCCTACCTCTACAATGGAAATAATAGCACTTACTTCTCAGAGTTTCTTGGAGAATTCAGTGAATTAACTCAAGCACATCCCTTAGAATTGTATGCAGAAAGTGATATTATTTACTCAAAAAAATTAGCTGTTAATGTCCCTCCCCCATGTGTTCATATAGCACCCAAACTCAACCAGTGTCTAGTATGTCAATGCTGACTTTTAGCAACCACATAGAAGTGTCCTTGTAGAACTCTGCTCTGTAGGGTTTTTAGCGACGGACTCTTTTGGAAATAGTTTGCCAGAGCTTTTCTTCCTAATCGCCCCTAAGTGGTCTTCAACCTCCAAGGGGTCAAGCACTCGACCATGTGTGCCAATGAGGAACCTGTGATATCTACAACCCAACCAACCCATCCGCTGCCATCAATTGGATTCTGGCTCCTAGCCACTCGGTATCGGGTCTCAGAGATGGTCCATCTTTGCAGGTGTAGATAGCTTCATCTTTCTCCCCAGTGGGTGCTGGTGAGTTTGAACCACAGACAGTGCAGTTAGCAGCCCACTGCCTACCTGGCAGCACAACCAGGGGTCCTTAGTAGTACATCAATCGTTGCTAAAATCCATCCCCCCAATCAAAGTCCTGTTAACACCAACCATAGTTCCTCTCGGTCTTATTCAATTGTAGTTAAAAATTCATCCTAACAGGATAACTGGACAAATGAATGTAAGATACCATATGCACTTCCTCTTCCAGGTGAAGGAGCGCTGTCATACGAATGAAGTTCACTTTGGCCATAAAGAGCTTTATGCAATGGCTCTGGCAGGGATGTCTGGCAAGCAGGGAGAGGATTCCTCCCCAGGCACTCCTCTGAGTGTCTAGGACGTGCTCCTCCGCTGTACCAGGGAGTCGCCTAACTTCCTGGTTGGTCTCATCCGCCTTTTAGTCCCCCCGCTACAGGCCAATGAGAATGTGTCTTTCATGCTTTGGATATTATCAGGAGAGATCAGTCCCTGGCAAAGAACATCACGCTTGATACAGTAGAGAGGAAGAGAGAGAAAGACAGACCCTCGACAAGATGGATGGACACAGTGTCGGCAACAAGAGCCCCAGGCATGACATCTTCACATGACAATAGGCTCCAACACGAGAACAACTGGGAGGATGGCGCCGGACTGGGGTGCTATCAGTTGAAACTGACCAGGTGGCACCCAAGAACACCAGGCATACTGTTCCTTGAGAGGACAGACTTCTCTGAACTCTTCAACGTCTTCGACTTGGTGCACCAAGCACCGAACTCTGACCCAGAGAAATGGAATTCTATTTCTAGGTCCGTTGTTTGTTTAAGAAGTTCTGCTGGCAAGTCATCTCCATGTTTTCCCAGCCTCCGTGTCCTCATCAGCATCCTGGGATCAATAGGCGGCAGTCGCATGACTACAAGCCTGTAAACCAGATCCAGCCAGCCTTCGCTTTGGGCGAGTAATGTTCTGCAGAAGTACAGCGCTGGCCATTTTTGAAAATGTGGTATCACTATCTGCTTTTGTGCACTATCATAAAAACAATGCTCTGATAGTCCTGACACAGACCATAGGGCCCGCAAAGCCAAAAGTAGTTCACGATCGGGACCTTGCTGACCCCTGCTCTTGAAGCCTGTCGCAAGCAATCAATCAGGTGACTGGCCTGGAAGGGATTGGTATACTGCAAATAGTTATGAAAAATGCAAATCCATATTACTTGCCTTTTAGAGTCTTTGAGGCAATTATTGTCATTCAACTCACTGCTCTAGCCTTCCTCGTTAAGCATTCCCAAACACCTGGAACCTCTTCCTAGAAGGTGACTTTTCAATTTCTTTGGCTACATTTGTTGCCAGGTGGGATATTTCTGGACCTGTTCCAGTTTTTCCGTCTTCATTTTCCTCTAAACTTTTAAGGAATGTACAGTACACTGGGAAAAGGTCGTTAGGCAGTCCTCCAGTGAAATCCTAGCGAAGATAGCCAAGAACCAGATTGGCATTTAAAATGACAGATCTGCAATGAAGCGTTCTTGGTAACTTCCAAAGAGCATGGTCCAAACACTACTTAAATCCTCTCCTAGCTGTGAACACATGAGAATATTGTTTAAGCTCTCCCCGCCTCAACTTCCAAGAGCATAAAGGAGAGGACAAACCAGACGGGGCTCAGAAAGTCATATTTACAAATAAACTAACTCATCCCAAATGCCTACCACCTAGTAGGTCCTTAGACAAGGTTCCAGATATGTTACACCCAGAATAAGCAAGGCATTTCCCTACCACAGTCGTGCCCAGACAGTATTACATGTGCGAGTCTATTTATTGGACTTAAGTATCCTATCTTAAATGTGTCCCTATTGAACTTCAACTTGCTTTTGATTTATTGAGGTCACTTTGACTTCTATTCCTGTCTTCTGAGGAGCTTGAATATATGCCTTTCCGAATTTGTATTCTGTGGACCTGGTTTCCAAAGGATGAAAGAACAAGAGAAAGTACAGGTTAACTAGGGGCAGAAGGCTAGCTGTCTGAGGCAAAATTAAGTGTAGATTTAGCACAATTATTCAAAACCCAATACAAGATGTTTAGGCCATGACTACCTTGCCCTACTAGGGAAATACATTTGCCTATCAATCTTTCACTTCACATTGCTAACACCGACCAGACAAATGGGCGGTCAACATTAACAGCATGATTAGGGACGGAGGTGTGTGGGTAGGGGGAGAAGAACAGTGTGACGTTTCTCCTCAGAAAGCCTGCACCGATTTTTAAAGGCAGCTGCCCTGTGGAGGTTTGTTTTGAGATGGTGTTTAATCTGAGGCATTTCATCTACTGGAGCCTTAATTTTTTCTGCTCCATTTTCTCCTTTTTCGCCAGCATCTTTGATTCTGAACATTTACAGCAAGCACCGGATATCTCCGCTAGCCTGCAGCTCATTAAACTACCACAAAATAAGACATACGCAGCTCATTAATTACCATCATCAAGAGAATTAGTGTGCCTATTGATAAATATTAACGTTGCAAATACTCTCACGAAGGAGGCTGCCATGAACAGGTACTGGGGCCTCGCTGCCAGACAGATCTCAATCACAGAAGACTTTAGCGAAAGCCCTCATGGCACCTTCTATTTTAATCCAAGGATTTGGGGAGGAACTTCCTTGCCAATTGAGGATTAGCTGTTTTTCCTTCCAGTCTTGAGACGCAAAACCAGAGGAAACAAATGCCTATCAAATGTAAAATGCCCAAATCAGCAGTGTGCAGATAGTAATTTTCAGTGGACTGACAAAACTGCTCCTACAAATCAAGACATTAATTCAAGTTTCTTGAAGCCAAAGGAAAAAAATAATGACATGGAGATGCACAGAAAAAACCCCCACAGTTTGGAAGCAAAGATTTGTGCCCTCCTGCAATTTCTAAATGTTCAATGACAATAATAACGCAAATACGAACCAGGATTTATTGAATAGTAAGTATGCATGGCATGCTGTGTTGAGGACTGGACTCACCCATCTAGTCCTTACCACAGCTCTGTGAGATCAGGACAATTATTAGCCCCATTTGAGTTAAAAGAAAATCAAGGTTTCAAGAGGTAGAATAACTTGATACATACCACAAGTCTCTCTCTCTCTCCCCACCCTCCCTGCCTCATATTGCAAATGCATGGGTGGTGAGTTGCGAGAATGGAGGGAGATGAAGGTGTGGGAGGGAAGGAAGACAGACAAAGAGACCTGGTAGCATATATGAGGGAGGTCTGAACAAGTCTGTTCAGAATATGCTCCAAATAATGTAAAAGATGTGTACACCTGTCAAAATCCACTGCCATCTCCATTAATTGAAGTACAGGGTCTGGGGCATAGGAGGTGAGGGCCTTGGCATGCCCCTGGAGGGCCAAGTTCAGCGCAGCAAACATTGTCTAGATGGGATGTGCTTGAACCTAGAGGGGAGTAGTCCAAGTGTTGAGTGGGGCTCAGTCATCACCCAGAAAGATCACTGCAGGGAGAGAACAGGGCTTTGTGGTAGGCTGTAAATTCCTGGGCCATCTGGGCTATCATCAAGCTGAAAGAGGAGTGGATTCAGATGAGGTAGACTGGGTGGGGAGGACGGAAAAGCTAGCTGCCATTCTTGCTGCAGAAGGATGGTGGTCTTCCATGGGAGGGGATGGCCTACATGGTGACGGACTCTACTGACGTCCACTTTAGAATCTGGACGCATCTGAGATAAGCTGGGGTGGCTAGGTGGCTAGCTAAACGGAATGCCATGCTGGAAAAACAAATCCCCTAACCCAACTCACTGCCATCGGGTCAATTCTGGCTCATAGTGACCCTCTAAGACAGAGAACTGCTTCTGTGGGTTTCCGAGGAGGTAACTGTTCACAGGAGTAGAAAGCCTCCTATTTCTCTCATGAAGCAGCTGATGGTTTCAAACTGCTGACCTTGTGGTTAGCGGCCCAGGTGTAACCCACTACACCACCGGAACTAAGATCGCTGACCAAGATTCGCGTCTTACTTCCTCTTACTAGCTGAGCAATGTACGCCAAGCGCTTTAGCCTCTGCATCTCAGTCTTCTCATCTGTAAGACGGCAGTCTAAACGACACGTCATCTCAGAGGGTTCTCGAAGAAGGAACTAGACGAGGAAATATAAATAAAGCACCCACCGCTGTTCCTGCACGCAAGAAGCTCTAATCAAATGCCAGTCCCTATTTTTATTGTTGCTATTATTGTTGTTCTTGGGGTTCTTAAAATAGAATGGCAATTTACAAAATCACTGCTTCAAAGAGTTCCAGGGTAAATAAGCGGCGTGCAGGCGACGGCCCTGCAGCAGCCCTAAAGATTGGGAAAATACCAATTTAGAGCAAGTTAAGTGAGCTTTTTGCCTGTTTGTTGTACTGTATGCATTACAAGGTCTCTCTAGGAAGGGCTAATACTCTACAAAGATCACCACCCACCCCTTACAATGTCTGTATGGTACCCTCGGTGAGGAAATCCCTTGTAAGGAGTGGGGTCTAAGGAATAAGCCATGGGTACATGACACAGAAGGGCTGATTAGATAAACCATGCTCCAGAGAGGGTGCCCAGAGGACTTGAGACTCCCAAAGGGGAAGAATGAGCAGCGTGGTAAACGGGACCCGGCCAGGATCCTGGGCAGGTGGGAGTACAGCAGCATCCTGGTGAGCTCACGTTACCTTAGGCAAGAAGCAGCTCATTCTAAAGAAACTGGCAGCGCCATCCCCCGGGTAAAAGCTCATATTTAAAGCAAAATGGCCCAGATAAACGTGAGCTTCATTAAATGAATCCTGGAAATAAGGTCACCCCATATAGATTCACTGGAATACATATGAATGAGTAAAGCAATGAATGAACGCTTTCTTTCAAGGTCATCGCGTCTCCTGTAAAACGTATGCTGAAAACCACCCCAGTATTCTCACCATTGATTACCAATATTGTTCATATTAGAAACACAGATCCAGTGAGCCTTTCTTTCCCAAGTTGGGCATATGGTCACATATATGAGAGCCTTCCAACCCCCTTGTCTCTTCAGGGGGCTTTAACCTTCAGGGTCCTGTGGGAATAAGTATGTCATACACCACGGTGTTCCAATGTGAGCGATTGGACAGAACCCAGGTCATGCTTTGCGGAGACACGGATTTTCACATGCCTGTTCAAAATATCTGCTGTCAATGGTGCTTGGTTAAAGTGATTGTTACATACAGCATGGCTAACTTTTTTATGTAAATGAAATGCAAATGTATGCAATGTTATCTTTAATGCAGATGTAGCAGAAAGTATTAAGATATGCTGAGAGCCTAATTAGGTCCTACATCAAAAACTATATATAAACTTGACTCCAATGTTTCAAGAACACAAATTGAGTGTAGAAATCCCAGTTTGCAAGCTTTAAAAAAAAGATGTACATGTATATTTTAAATCACAGTTCTTTCTCCTCTTCTTTTCCTAAGACTGAGCTCTCGGAAAAGGACCATCTGAGACAGATATTTCAGCTTGGTTTGGGGCTGGAGGGGGGCGTGTGGAGTGGGTGGGAGATGAACAAGTTTCTTTCCAGCAAAAACCAGGAAGTAAGAAACTAAAATCAACCACAACTCCCCCAGAAGGGCAAAACAAAGCTGTCTTATGCTTTCCGTCTTCGTATTAAAACTGATGACTTGCCTGAAAAGCACATTTTTGCATTTATTTCCATATCCAACCTTCCTGGAGACAAACACATGTGCATATTCCTTCCTGACTGCTGTTCGAGTAAAACCTTATGAATTCCATCCCCACTAATTCTCCATGTTGGCTCTGGCAACAGGGCTGGGGGGGGGCTGGGAGTTTACCTTTATCCAGGGCGGGGGCAAAAGGATTCATAAAGCAAATGAATAGATCATACACAGAGCTGCGGTCCGCACAGCAAAAGCCTGTCTCCGCACTTGGAAAGGCTGATTGTGGGGCTGTCGGCTGATGCCATCACGTTGGCCCCTCCTCACAGCAACCCCCACACAAGGGACCAAACCCTGCCTGGACCTGCACCGTCTGCATGATCCATGGCAGACCAGAGCTTTGAGATCCAGGAGCCACTGGCCAGGCCTGCCTTCCCAGTCCAGCGGTGTCTGGAAGCTCCCCTGAGTCCTGTTTAGGACCACAGCATCCACCAGTCCCCCAGTTGCACCGTAGTCTTTCTTTCAATGCGGAAGACCCGGGTTCAGTTCCAGATCAACACACTTTCAATATGAAAAATCGCTAAAACGCCTCCATTGTACTTTCCACTCAGGACAAGAAAGTCCTTTGGCGTCAAGTCAGTTCTGACTCACAGGGACCCCGTGCGGCTCGCTGAAAATCTTTCCGGAGTCAGACTGCCAAACTGTTCTTCTGGGCACCAGCTTTCAGGTGAGACTCGCTCAGCCTGGCTGAGCACTGTAACGGCTGCACCACTACAGCTTTTCCCTACGATTTTGTTTTGATTGCAATCCAGAAACACCAAATGGACCCCAACCAGTCGACGAGGACCCATGGTGAGATTCTAGGTCAGCGTAGCATGACCGAGATGACACTTTTTTTTCTTTTAAATCCTATTATTGGGGACGTGTACAACACATCACAATCCATATAGCCATCCATTGTGTCGAACACATTTGTACATTTGCTGCCATCATCATTCTCAAAACATTTGCTTTCTGCTTGAGCCCTTGGTATCAGCTTCTTGTTTTTTCCCCTCCCTCCCCGCTCCCCCCTCTCTTATGAACCCTTGATAATTTATAAATTATTATTATTTTGTCATGTCTTACACTGTCCGACATTTCCCTTCACCTACTTTTCTGTTGTCCATCCCCCAGGGGGGAGGTTATATGTAGATCCTTGTAATTAGTTCCTCCTTTCCACCCCACCTTCCCTCCACTTTCCTGGTATTGCCACTCTCACCACTGGTCCTGAAGGGATCATCCGTCCTGGATTCCCTGTGTTTCCAGTTCCTATCTGTGCCAGTGTGCATCCTCTGGTCTAGCTGGATGTGTAAGGTAGAATTGGGAGCATGATAGGGGATGGGGAGAGGAAGCATTTAAGAAGTAGAGGAAAACTGTATGTTTCATCATTGCTACACAGCACCCTGACTGGCTCGGGGACCCAAAGCCCATCTGTCGGCAACTGGACATCCTCTTACAGAAGGGTCGTGGGGAGAAGACAGCACTTTTATGGGAGCAGACGGCCTCTTCTATCTCCCATGAAGTAGCTCTTTGATGTGACCCCCCAGCCCAGAAGTAGCAGACCAACATCTAACTCAGTACTCTTAGTCAAGAGAGTAGATGAAGAGGAAACAATCTTGTACACAATGCTCTGTTAGTCAGTACATTTTAAACCCACGTCTTCCCTCTAGTCACAAGAAACATGTGTGGCCTGGAATCGCAAGCTCCTGACTTCTGCCAAGCTCTCTCTCTGGCTCTGCCTGTAACCTGCTCTGTGTCTTCTGTCAGCTCAGAGGCAGACGCTCAGCGAACTGATTTCCACTCTCCCTTTAAGGAAAGAGCCTTGGTGTCGTAGTGGGCCATCTGTTGAGCTGAGAACGGCGAGGTCAGTGATTTGAACCCACCAGTCTCCCCTTGGGAGAAAGATGAGGCTGTCCGCTCTGATGAACAGTTTTTAACGTCTCTAACCCAGTGGAGCCATTCTCCTCTGCCTTTCAGAATCATTGTGAGTTGGCATCAACTCCACGGCAGTGGGTTCCCTAGCAGGGGCTTCCCTGTCCTGGGCAGCCTGGGAGGCCTGCTTTGGGGATCAAACAAGAGACTCTTATTCTCACTGCGATCGCGTTGACGGTAACTCAGCGGCTCAACAGCACAGAGTAGAACTGCCCTGGTGGGTTTTGAAGACAGTAACTCTTTACAG
>NW_022103905.1:19404538-19406148 GCF_000313985.2 Echinops telfairi
GAAAAAAGTAAATATCTGGCTCCCTCCTTCCAAGTGGATAACTTCTCAACTTCTGGATTAATGTTTAAGTCAATAACCGGGCACTTTAGCCTACACAGGTTGTCACATAAAAATAACCATCCCTGGACTGCATAGTCAGCCCGATGGCATCCACTAGCAGCTCAGCGCTCAGCCACTTGTAGGCAGCATGGCTTTGGGCAGTTTGTTTCTCACCACTTTGTCGTGTAAATGTCTTTACCTATAAAACCACAGTAACAAAAGTTCCGATCCCAAAGGGTAACAGACTACTGAATGAGCTAATTGATGTCCATAAGATTCCAGGCACATCAACACTTACCAGTTAGGTGCCATTAATAGCCAACAGTGTGAGCTTACATATGCATGGAAATGCCCCCAGCCATCTCTTGCACGCTAGCATGCTACAGGATGCTAAGTTTGGGTTGGATGTGTGCATAATGACCTTGACCATAAGCAATGTTTTCTTCCCCAACATTTTTTAATTATTATTTTAATCTGTGAATTGGCTGGAGGCTTACTGTGCCAATTAGTTTTCCCTTTAACGTTTCACACACATTTTGTTGCATGTCATAGATTGCAATCCCCACCGAGTAACCGCTTATCTCATTTCCTCTTCCTGTTTCCTAGTTCCATTCCTCTTCCTTTCCCAACCCTTCTGACCATTTTCCTGGAGCCAAGGCTGCCTTTTTGATCTCAAATCGTTGGCTATTCGAAGGTGTGTGTCCATCCTTGAGGAGAGGGCACACATTGAGCACTGCCACCTTGGTGTCCATGCTCCTGTTGGCAAGGGTGCCCACACAGACCAATGTCGTGTGGGTGTGACCGCTGCTACAGACTCGGCAAGGCACGCATGTATCACAAATACACTCAGCACTTTATCGTTCACAATCCATAACTCACTAAGCAAGAGCTAAAAGAAAACCCATGGGGCTCAGTCCTGGGTCAAATGCAGAGTCCTGTGAGGACACGTCAGATGTTTCATGTGGGTGTTTTCTTCTGTCAAGGGAAGCTAAACATTATGGTCCTTGAGACGTGTGGTAGAAACCCTAACACAGATTAGCATGAACTGGCTAACTAAAGGTCTGCACTGATTAAGCAGGGTCTTGGTGGTAGCAGATGTTTTTGAGAAAAATAGATACTCAGTTTCTACAGGGTTGTGAAGGAGTCGGGCAACCTTGGGGTCAGCTATTGCTGTTGGCTGTGTCCAGTTGGTTTCAACTCACCGGACCCATACGACAGAATGGACCACTGCCGGGAGGCGCCATGCTCCCGATCGAGGTGGTGTTCCAGCTCCGGGGTACAGCCACTGTGTTACTCCATCTTGCTGAGAGCCTTTTGTTCGCTGACCCACTACTTTAGGCTCAGTACACCCTAACTTTGGACATCCCCTAACAGCAGGGTCGCAGGGAGGAGACAAGCCAGTCCGGGTGCAGTATAGCACTGAGAAATATACAGCTTTCCTCTAGTTCTTTAATGTTTCCTCCCCCCAGTATCATGACCCCCAATTCGACCTTACAAATCTGGCTAGACCAAAGCATGTACACAGGTACAGAAAGCAGCTGGAAACACAGGGAATCCGGCACAGATGAACC
>NW_022103905.1:19408093-19426158 GCF_000313985.2 Echinops telfairi
AACGAGGCAAGGAAGATGGAAAGGAAAAGTTTAGGGTACAAAAACCAATCCTTCTTGCCACGCCTTTCCACCAATGAGCTGGGTTTGCCTTGACGCGCTGCTTTGCCGTCCAACATGCTTGCAGACACCACAGCAATGTTCCTAGCAGTGTTTGAATTAACCAGACCCAGAGGATAAAACTTTCCAATTAAACACATTCCTAAAGGATTCCAGGCTCATTGTGTATGCACCAAGGAAACATAACATCCTAAAAATAATACATACGCAGAGAGAAGCACATTTTCCACGAACATTAAAGTGGAATATGAATTATGACCCGGCTCATGGGAATAGACATCTGATTACATGCAAAATGGAGCTTTTGTAAATAACATCAGTCTTTGTGAGCTACCACAATTATTATCAACCATTTAATTTTTACTCCCTCGCAACTCATCCATCATTGTTAAAACTGTCCACTTTTGTTCGCACCCCCTTTCTGATTCATGAAGCTCCGAATTTTATAAAGTTCAATGCTAACGTGATGTAGACGACGAACCCAGTAGCTGAAGGAGTTCCTGAGATTATTAGATTCCGCCAGAGCAAAGTCGGCTTTGTATATCTGCTATTTCAGGATGCATTCTGCCCGGGTGAATTGCTAGAAGCTGCGGAATTACAATGGTAGCTATTCTGTTCTCTCTTCATACAAAGGAATCAGGAAAATGTGCTTAAACTTTTGGAATTTGAGTATTTAAGAGCAAAGAGTATTCCCGAGAAAATCAAGTTGACTTCATGTCTCTCACTCTCCACCTCCCCCAATACTTGCCACACGTCCCTGAAACAGCACGCACAATTCCAGTTGGGCTGTGTCATATTTCACAGGGTTGTCTCATAGGCCTCAGATAAGCCACTCGCTGGCCTTGCAAATTCCATGTCCCAACAAAGGAATGAGAGATGTTTATCGATGCAATTAAACTTTTCCAGTTGGCTCTCAAGTTTGTCCTTAGTCTAGGCTTGTTTGAAAATCGTCCAAAGCAGGGGCGGGAAGTACCTGGAGCGGCCACTAGGAGGGATCGTGGAACAATGCCTTCCTTGAACACCAAACGGGAGACTTGATCTCATGAAAGGCATTACATTTTCGCCTGGCTAACACTACCTTTCCGCAATGAGGCTTCTCATTGGTTCCCAGAAGCCTTTTATTTCTACCTGCTTAGAAAGCCTTTTGGCCTACCGAAAAAAGAAGATACATTTCCCCACGCAGCAGCTTCATGGCGTCCACTGCAGTGGGCAGGATTGAGTCAAACGGCGAAAGCCTTGTGTGCTCCGGTCTCTCCTGCAAGACCACCAGCTCAGTGATGGCCACGATGATCACTTTCATTTCAGGGCTCAAATGATATTAGTTAGACGGTTATTCATCGAAATGAAAAGAACATTTAAGGTGGAGAACACGCACTTCCCTCCCATTCCTTTCTTCTTAGTTTTATTAGTGCTCCATCCACATGTCATAGAAGTCAACCGTTCAGTCATGTCAGGAAGAGTTGTACGCTCGTCACCACAGTCAGTTCTAAGCATTACGAGTGTCTATTTATAATAAACCCTTTTACCCTTCGGCACCTAATTCCTTTCCACTCTGGGCTTTGAAAACACTTATTGGAAGTTCTGGCCTCCACTTTCTGCCGAAGGCATTTGTGCCTCCGTGTGGAGTGGAGGGCACTCAGGGGAGTCGATTTTACATCTGTGTTTTGTTTATTTGTCATATTCGCACCCACGCCTAGTGTGCATCGGGATTTGGCTTGGGGTGTGTTTCCGTTGTTTCATGGAATCCCCAATTGTCCTGCTGAGATTGACAAAGTTATCTCCATTTTTAAAATCGGGAAACTGGAGTTTGGAGAAACACATGGTCAACAAGTAAACGGTAGGCAGAAGGACATTGACATCCAGCCAGCTCCTAAGCTTGCGCTGTGTCTCCTATTCTGTTATAAGGTCTTTTAGTTTTGCTTCTAGGCTTCAAATCACAGCTGTCAAGTCTTTATTTTAGTCTTCCAATTAAGAAGAGACCCCAGAACTGAAGATGTGGACAGAGAGTGACTGAAACGTCTGTAATTCACCGCTACTTGAAGGGAGGAGACTGTGAAACAGAGGCTATCCCATTTGTCCCGAGTAAATCAAGTTCACTTCGTGTCGCTCACTCTCCATCTCCATCAATACTTGACACAAGTCCATGAAGCAGCACGGACCTGTTACCAGGAGAGACCGGTCCCAGGAAAAGGCTGCCATGCTTGGAAGGGAGAGAGAGGCTGACCCTTACTGAGATGAACAGACCCAGCGGCTGCAACAATGGGCCCAGGTAGACAAGCGAGGGGGAGGTGGTGCAGGCCCAGGAATAGTATGAGCCAGAACCCACTGGGTGGTGCCCAGTGATAACAAAGCTGACCTATGTCACACAAGAGGGTAGCTGTTGCCACTATGGAGCTCCTGGGGGGTACAAACAGTGACTGTGTGCAGCTGCTCACACAAGGGTTGGTGGTTAGGCACCTCAGAAGCAAGGCCTGGCCATCTATTTATGGAAAAGGCAGCCATCCAAATTCCTGCAGTGTGCCACTCTGCTGGGATACACGTGAGGCTGCCATGAGTCAGCACTGACTCGACGGTAAGCAGCTTTATGTTGTGCTTTTACTGTCATCGAGCTAAACAATTATTCAAACACAACTTTCCTACCATAAGTTAGTTCTCACACTCTTGCGACAAAGAGGCACCTCATCTAAACATTTAAAAAATGGTTTCCTTTTCCTTTCCCGCGATGCTGGTGGGAACATGTCCCAGAAATCCTGTCTCTTTTCACAGCCGACCCTCGCCGCTCTGCTACTGGTTTTGAGTCGTTCGCGTCAGTATGCTACTCCGCTTTGGCTTCTCCCCATTCCTTCGTTTTTTGCAAATAAACATGTATGATAAGTGCCGAGCTTTTAAAGTACACTAAGGCGGGTAAAGGTACGCTAGAGGCCAGCGGAAGCATCGAGTGGCTTACAAAGAACTCTTTCCATGTGGCACAATACAGACCGTGCCAAGAAAACTCGTTCGAACGGTTCAAATATCTGCCAGAAACATTCTTGCTTCACCTCACTGAATAATATCGTTTCACTCAACAAAGATCTACTGGGTTCCTACTATGTACTGGGGCCCTTGGGAGAATCAGCACAGATATGATTCTTGCCTCCTCTAATTGACTCACTCAGTACAAACCCATTGCCATGGAATCAACAACAAGCCCATAGGGTTATGAGTAGATGCGCCATGTTGGGTTGCCAAGACTGTAACTCTTTGTGGAAGCAGAAAACCTCATCTTTCTCCTGTGGAGGAGCTGGTGGTTTTGAACTGCTGACCTTGCAGTTAGCAGCCCAACACATAACCCACTACACTAGCAAGGCTCTTCCTCTAATTTACAATCTGGTGGCCAGGAATCTTACAGAGGAAAATAACCTTTCAGTCATGGCTAACACCACCGAGTGAAAGAGACAGTGCAATGGAACTCCAACCAGCAGCATTTGGCCTAATGAAACAGATCAGGAGAGTTCTCTGAGGGATGGATTGTGACTCAAGATTTGAAGACTGACCTAGAGGTTCCTCACCTGCTAAACAGATACGCTGCGGTATATTCAGCCACGGAAAGGAAAGAAGTAATTAGACATGGTACATGAATCAATCTTGAAGGCATCAAGCTATGTGAAAGAAGCCAGACAGAAAAAAAACAAACATCATGTGATTTCACTTATATGAAATGTCCCCAAGTCCCCAAGAGGTAACTCTGTAGAAACAGAAAGTAGGTAAGTGGTTGCCTAAGGCCGGGGGTGGGGTGGGTAGGATGTGTGTGGGGAGTTGGCAGGGGAGGGTAGTGGCAGGGGAATGAAGATGGCAATGAATGAGGAGTGATTGGTAATAGACGTGGGTATCTTTGGGGAGTGACGAAAATATTCTGAAATTAGAGCACAGTCTTTGTTGCACATCTCTGAATGTACTAAAAATCACCATGGTAGACATTTTAACTGGGTCAATTATATGATATTTTAATAAGATGGCACTAAAGCTACTTAAAATACCAAAAGACTGTATGGGTGAAAAGTCGAAGAGCAAAGGTCTTGCAGTTGGAGAAAGCCAGCTAAGCACCGTTGGAAAGACAGCAAAGGCAAGGGGACCAGAGGAGAGATGGCCAAGGGTAACATCAGGTTGAAGGAGGCAGGGCTCAGTCCAAATACAGGGCCCTTCGTTCAGGCCATATTAATGTTTTTCCTATCCTAAGTACAATGAGATGCCGCTGGAGAGTTATAAATAGGCATGGGGTAGGTGATACAGCCAACTTACATTGTTAAAAGATCATTCTCATGGCAGTAAATGGATTTGAGTAGGGGGAGACCAGGAGCACGTAAGAGGCTGTGAGAGTCTGAGGCAAGTAGAGGTGGCCTTGCTGGAAGCTACAGATCTCAAATCAGTGGGTCAAGGTGCCAGATTCAGCTGGAGAGAAATGAAGAGGAATGGGTTTGGAATAGGATGGCTAGCGGTGGAAATCATCGGGATAAAGACATGACAAGAGGACTGTGGTATTCAAGACTCTTGTCTTGGATGCAGAGTTTAAAACCTTGACTATCTAAGAGGAGGTAGAAGAGAGTTATTCAGTTCTGAGTCCGGAGCTCACTGTCAAGTCCTGAATGGAGATGTGCTCGTCTGAATGACCTACCCAGAGATGGACCTCAGAGCACAGAGCAACCACCGTGCTGGCGATGGCCTCGGGAAGGAGAGACGGAAGCCTGAAATCAAGTCCTGAGGAGCGTCCACCTTCAACAGCCTACTTCAACCCCATAGCTGGGATTTCATCACCAGTCAAGTGTACACTGAAGATCATCTTTGACATGAGTGGCCTACAATCTTCAACTGTGTCGTGAAAGGGTCAAGCAAGTCAAGGACAGACTGAGAAACTGTTCCACTGTGAAGGGAAATGAGAAAACACAGCTGAACCCGGTAAGAGATTCGGAACTGCATCTGTTTCAGAACAGAAAAGACATGATTGGGACCACTGGTCAAACTGTGAATGGGGTCAGGAGATTGAGAGGCTGTAGTGCATCCGTGTGAATTCCCTGAGTCTGAGGGATGCATGATGGGTATTTGGAGCGCTCACTAGTATGCGGGGACTACATACTGAAAGGATTCCATGGTGGTGGGACTTGAGGTTGGCAACTTACTTTGAATGGTTCAAGAGAAAACGGTCTTTGCACGCCTGCTGCTGCTTTTTGACAAGCGACGTGCATCATCCATTCAAGACGGAGAAGAGAATATTACCTGAGAGAAGGAAGAAGCCAAGGTGCCCGGGCTCTGAGGAGGAAGAGTTGAGGCCATAGAGTTGAGGCCAATGTACTTTGAGAAGAGATTTTAAATAGTTGGGAAGGCTGAATTGCGTGGGAGAATGAGTTGGCCAAAGAATGAGTTGACCAAAGAAAAGGATTTCTAGGCAAGACTGCTCCCCATTTCAGCATGGCGGCTGTAGACAGAAGAGTTTTGTGCCTTTGAACTACATTCAAGAGTTTTAAATATCTTATTTGCAATGGAGTCTTTAAGTTATATGTGTATCTATACATATAAGTGTACATATACTTCATAAAGAAGTTTAATAATAGACATACCATAGTTTATGCTCACTCTTCCTCATCAATTTTACTTCAAGAAATGTCATATTAATAACTGTGAAAGATATTAGGATTTTGCATTGAATGGTTTACTAGCCCCTCAGAAAAAATAGGGATATTTTAAAACTCCATAAAGCAGTGAAATTCAGTGTATAGAAGTATTATGTACAGATACACATATACATATATAAACATATATACACACAGACATGAGGAGGCTTCAAAAAGTTTGTGGAAAATGGAATTAAAATAGATAATGGAATTCTCCAAATACTTTTTGAAGCCCCTTCATACATATGTATACATACATATCTACACATTTTCATCTTAATAAAAAATACACCACAGGTTGCTTGGAATATCATCATTTAGCCCTTACTTCAAGACCAACTCAATTTGCATGAGGAACTCATCAATGCATAATGTCTGAACTAAACTGAATTTATTTACACAGCATTAGCCTCTTGAAAATATTTGGGCAATGGACAAGAGAGCATGAGAGAGAGAGAAAGAGAGAGAGAGAGAGAGAACTAAATTGAAAGGTGTTACCAATGAGCTGAAACTCAATTATGGTGTAAAGACAATTTCTGTCTGAATATCAAACCTAGCGAAACAAGGAGATATTTCTAGAAGGGTTATCTATAGTTCCCCTTTTTCAGATCTCAGCAGTGTCCAGGAGAATGGCCTCTCTTTGTCCATCTTCATCTAGGATCGAGAATGACCCCGTGGCTTCAGTTTACTTGGGTCTTCTTCTTGGCATCAAACGGGAATCACCTTTGGCTTAGCTTTCCGATGCATATTTGAACCGACACATGCCCACGCTCAGCGAGCAACCAACTTCCTGAGAGTCAAGCGGATATTTTGGAATGCACTGTGCCCGTGTGGCACGGTGTGGTGGGGGAAGCAGACAGGCAGGGCTGAGGCAGTTCAAGATTCCACAAAATGGGGTGGAGGGAAGGATAGTTAGAATGGATCTACTGTCTTTTAGTGGTAGGAATGAGGAATGAGGTATTTATTGCTAAGTGAGAAAATGTAGAGTATGAGTCTTAATATTCAAAACCCGTGTGCGTGTGCGTGTGCGTGTGCGTGTGTGTGTGTGTGTGTGTGTGTGTCTGCAGAGAGAGAAAGTCAGGGAGAAAGAGGTGAAGGCAACAGTTAAGCACTGACTACTAACTGAAGGGTCGGGAGTTCAAGCCTACCAGCAGCTCCACAGAAAATAAGACCTGGCCATCTTCTCTCATAAAGATAAAAAACTTAAATAGTAATTTATTTTTAAATTCAAAGCCCACATGGATAACCTCGGAGTCACTTCCAGCTCCTAGCCATTCAATTATGGAACCGGACAGCGTTCTCCTACAGAGCAGGTAGTGAGTTCGAACACTCGACCTTCCAGTTGTCAGCTGAGCACTTAATCGTGATACCACCAGGACTCTATGTCCCCCCAAATAAGAACAGACTAGATAACCCTATAAGGCAGTTCTACTCTGGCAAACAGTGTCGGTAGGAGTCAGAAGCACCTTGACTGTACACAACAACATATATATGTGTATATATATTACATATGCAAGCACCTATATATACATACATAGATCCCATTGAGCTGTTAGGAGGAGAACGATGTACACGATTTATATCATAAAATGGGGGAGGGGAGGAGAAGAAGAGAGTAGAAGTACAAAGTTCTTCAGTAAAACATTACAAGGAGATATTTAGATATTATGCATAAAAATGTCCATGGTCTGTTCTCAGCCTATTTTTTCTCAGTATTCCTGTCCCGCACCCGTTAAAGTTAAAGGACATTTCCTCCTCCTTCTATCATCCTGCCCAGGCCCATCATTTTATCCCTGCTCACCTGAAAAGGTTTATTTGAACCCAAACGGTGTCCCTTCGTCCCAAGGACAAGAGCACCCTGTGGCAAGGATACGCCTCACGTAAGTCATGTATACGTCAAACTCAGCACACGCCCTGCCCAGGAAGAGCACTTTCGTCAATTGACTGGTTTGCAAAATGGCATGCAGAGTGCTCCAGACTGCGCAGAATTGCAAAGGAATCCCTCCCAGGGAGTCACATCACATTTCACCAATTGTGGTTACCACTGTGATGGCTCGTAAAAATCAGCGAAAATGTGGCCCACAGATAATCCAAAGCAAGGGATATCGAGCCCCATGCGACGAATGCCTCTCGGCGCACGAGAAAAAGTCCACGTGAGACGTTCTTCAACGCCCACACGGAAAACGCAATTACAGAGAAAAGAAATACGAAAACGTGGGGTTCACTCCCAAAACACAAGCCCCTGAAAAGTAAAACCTAGTACTTTCCCTGGTAATATACCCAAACTGGGCCAAGTCTGAGGGGCTAGAAGCATTCTGCATTAACAGCGAAGTCGCTCGACGCAATGAAAGAGGAAAGACCTGGATTGGAGACATGAGTAGTAGTCTTCTGATACAGCTCAGCCATCTACCCAATTTCACCAAAAACGATCCTCACCCCAGGTCATAGCCTGCTGTCCATTCACAGACCAACATGGTACCAAAAGCACGCCTACAGCACAGGGCCACCACAGCCTCATGGATCCATAATTACATCAGGTACACCATACTTCTACGATGCTAACAGCTCATAAATAAACAAGGGGCTTCACACATTTCGTGGGAAGGTTCCATGATCTCTGCTTCCATTTTTCCCGTGACCATCTGGATGCTCCCTCGTGTTGTGCACGCTGCGAGCTGCTGAGACGTACTGTGGTGTTTGCTGCTGAAACAACTCAGAGGCAAGAGAGACCTCGTCTGTCCTGTACTGAAGAGCAGGAACAGGCTCCGATTTTGCGTCAAGTCACCCAGCTGTTCAAACCCAGGCTTCTCCGATGCTGAAAGCCCCTCTGTGTCGGCCACACCCCAAGTGGGATGTGCCTGTGCCCCAGTAAGCCTGGAGTGGATTTAGCCTTCAGCCTCTGGGTGCAATACACAAGACACCAGAGGTAACAGAGCCCTAGGGAGGTAGCAGGCAGAAAGGAGTGGGGCGTGCTGACTTTCCCATTGGTTTCCTGTTTGGAGATTACTCAGCCCTTTCCAATGCAGGGTTGGCTTCCTGAGAACAGGAATGCGAAGCCCAAGAAGAGAGCACTCTCATGCAAGTAAAACCCAAGGGTCCATAACCTGTAGCGCTTCTCTGAGCTGCTGTCAAATCATGTTCTCACTTAGGGCTTTCCAATTTGGGACCTTCTGCCATTTCCTTTCTTCAAATCCCTCAAAGACACAGCGGTGATTCCTTCTGAATCTGCCCTGCTAGATGGACTCACTGCTATGGACTCAACTCTGACTCATAGCGCCCCCCACTGGGCAGAGTAGACCTGCCCTGTGAGTTTCTGAAACTGTGAGTCTTGTTGGAAGCAGACACTTGCATCTTTCTCTAGGAGTGACTGGTGGGTTTGAACTGCTTACCTTGAGGTTAGTAGCCCAATGCCTAATCCACTATGTCATCCGGGCTCCTGGGTGAACTCAAACCCAAACTCACTGTCAATGAGTTTATTCTAACTCATAGAGAACCTATATATAAACAAGCGGTCAAACGTTGAGTTTGTTTAGTTTAACATGGGGTCCTCCCTGGGTTACTATCTAGACCCGGCTGTTGTGGTCTTCAGCACTCATCCCGTGTGTTTACACAGCACTTAGTATGTAGCTCAGCCAAACTACAATGTGCTATAAATGTGAAACACATATATCGATCAATACCGATGCACATATAATAGATAATATAAAATACCCCAAATCAGATCTATTGGGTTATACAAAATACATTGTTCAATTTAAATCCTTCTGACTTTTTGGAATCGTGCCTACAAGGGGCATTTTTCAGTTCCATGGATGGCTCACATGGTATTTCTGTTGGCCTTCGGTTCTGCTGGGATACACAAAAGGGCTGCCAATGAAGTCCAACTGCTAAAAGTTTAGTCTCATATACGGGTTCGCTTAGTTTTTGTTTAACCCTAGGAAGAAGAAAGCACGGACATTGCCGTTAGAGTACCCCCTAGGTGGACGGTGGCCAGACAGCAGGAAGAGGAAGGGCTGAAAGCAGGGGTTCTCAACCTTCCTCATGCCATGGCCCTTTCACACAGCACCTCACGTGGTGGTGACCCCTCACCATAAAATTATTTTTGTTGCTACTTCATAACTGTCATTTGCTACTGTTATGAATCGGGCAACCCCTGTGAAAGGGTTGTTCGACTTCCCCCAAAGGGGTCGCGACCCACAGGTTGAGAACCGCTGGCCTGAAAGGGAGAAAGGGGCAAGGAAGTCGAGAGGAATAGTGTTACAAGCAGGATTTTAACTCGGGGGGTGGGGAGGTGTGTGTGGGTGGCATCCAGTGAGTTTTCAATAGAACCTCAGGAGCAAGAGAGAACTCCGTTTCTTCCCGATTGACAAGGTCAAGTCAAGTACAGTCCACGCAGAGGCTATTCCTGGACCTCAGGAGAAGATACTGCCTTTCCAATTGCTCAGCCGATCACTTCTGAGTGATAATTATAGCTTATTGTTGTTCCCTCTTAAAAACCATCGACACCCATCCAAAAAATTACGGTTTACACTTCAAGGGATCTGCACGTGCTATTTATAGTCTGCAATGAAAACCGTAGGGAGCTGCCAGTGCGGAGGGCTATTTATCAATTTCTCGTTCTTCAAGTGTGAATCGGTTTGAGATTTCTATCCAAAGGACATTCTGAAATCCCATGTTAACAAGTGGTCAAGTTCAAAGAAGACTTTGTAAAGTGGGGGGGAAACAAACAAGCTGGGCCATGTCACCGAAAACATCGGCGACAAAAAACAAAACAAAACAAACTAAATACGCTGAAAGAAATTGTGTTACACAATTGAAGACGTTTCTGCCATTATCAAGGAAGATAAAATCACATCAAGGAAGCAAAGCTGACGTTTCAGTTTCTGGAGCTGTGCCCTTCCTGGTGCAGTAAAAACAAACGCTCACTTCAGGAAGCTCCATCCGAAGTGAGTGCGGCACGCCACGCCCTACAAGGAGAACATCACAATAGGAAATATTTAACTCTGCGCATCTGTTTGTACACAAACAGAAATAGATATAAACAGACCTTAATTAGTGTTGTAGACTTTAATTATCTTTGTACAGTAATTGGGAATGGTTTTGTCCTGATTTATTCCATAACGCTTACTGTGTTCTGTGAACAACTAATTTTGTCCCCTCACAGCCCGTAACAGAAGGGTTTTGCTGCATGCTTGATTGCATCTGCTTCTCAGTTAATGACCATTGTTCTGGCCTGTCAGAGCGAGCGGCTACAAAACTTTCCCAATCTGCAAGATTAAGCAAATATTTTGACAATGCCTCGATTTTTCTTTAAACAGAACGAATAAAAAGGAATTTCGTCTTCCCCACAAACCTTGGGAGAGTATAAAGAACCAAGCTGCAGTTTAAATCTCCTTCATGGGGTGAACAACATCAGTGGGTGGCTTCTTCTGACCCGCTGCACGGTCCTAAGCATTCTGACTGAGCCACCCAGCCAGGGTCACCCAGGAGCACACAGGACTGCAAGAAGGGGACCCCTGGGGCAAACCACCTGCAGGCTTTTCAATTCTCCTGCACTTGGTGAACAAAACGGGGCCTCCGTGGCACCTTGAGAAGCCCGAGCAGACAGGTTGAATCCAAGAATCACCTTCAAAGATGCCAACGCCTTCTACAAAATTAGAATACCATCAAGGGCCCACGGGGCAGGAACCAGATTCTCCCCCTGAAAACTTAACCAACCCACTGCTTAGGGTAGATTCCAACTCAGTGGTGTGTGTGTGTGTGTGTGTGTGTGTGTGTGTGTGTGTGTCCCTTTAAGACAGACTGGATCTGCTCCAGAAGCTGGGAATCTTCACATAAATAGATTGCCTCATCCTCCTCCCCAGAGTGGCTGCTGGGTTCAGATGGCTGCTAGTGCTCCATCCATTAGCCCCCAAGGCTCCTCCAGCCCTCCCTCTCAAAGGTCGATGCAGGTGTACACATCCCTAACGAGGGCGGACAGAGGGGAACGGTGGGAGGAAAGAGAAGCGGAAGAAAGGCTTTAGCCAGTCTGCATGTCGGAAAGCTACCGTCTCAGAAACTCACGTCGGATCACTGTGAGTCAGCACTGACTCGATGGCAGGGAGGGAGGGTGACAGATGTTTAAATGGTGGAAGGCAGAAGACTGAAACCTCAGCCAATCAAACTGTGAAGCAGATGCTCAGACGTAGAGAGGGCCCTGAACGGAGAGAGCACTGTATCTGGGACACAGCTTTTGCCACTGGAGTGAGTGATTCCCTTCAGTGCAGAGCCAGCTCCTCACTCATAGAGTCAATTGCAACTCACAGTGACCCGCTCTCGGCTTTCCAAGACTGTACATCTTTGGGGAACAAACAATGTTTGCTTTTTCCTATGGTGCAGCTGGTGGGTCTGAATTTCTGGTCTTGCAGGTAGCAGCCCAGCACCTGGCCCACCACACCCCTTAGAGCCAGTCTACGCAGGTTCAAAGCCAGCTCTATCATTTTTCTGACTAGCTGTGTGCCCTAAGAAGAACTTTGAGTTAGTTAATTGTGCCAGCCTGGCCGATAATCACATGTGGGGCTAATTGAAAGGCAGAGGGATAAATGGGTGGTGAAGCCTCGCCTTTCTAGTTCTCGGGTCTCTTGTTTTGTGATGGTTGCATTGGGTGCAGCTGCCTTAGCAGTTCCCTGCTTCAGCTTGCAAGATGGACTTCCTACAAGA
Source organism: Echinops telfairi (assembly GCF_000313985.2). NCBI lineage: Eukaryota > Metazoa > Chordata > Mammalia > Afrosoricida > Tenrecidae > Echinops > Echinops telfairi. The sequence goes on from NW_022103905.1 coordinate 19,420,495, forward strand.
CATCCCCAAGGAGAAACCACATGGACCTATCCCGATGCAGCCCTGGGTGCTGGAGCAGCCACGTGGAGACCCCTGCCAGTGCTGAGATGCATACACGTTCACTGACTCAGCTTTCCTCCTGCAGTCGGCATCACTGCCTCTGTTTTGTGAGGTGGAGGACTTTGTGGACTGCTGTTGGGTATGGGTTAATATTGGACTTGTGGGCTTGGGCAGCATTGGGTTGGGATGTTTTCGTGATGCACATTTTCTTTGCATAAAACTCTCTCTTATACGTGAGTTGCTGTGGATTTGTTTCTCCAAAGTACCCAGACTAATACAAACTTCTTAGCCGCTCTCTGCCTCCCATTCTTTGGAATAATGGCAGCAATAATATTGATGCAGCCCCAGGTCCGTGGTAAATGTTCCAGAAAAGAAAGGTAGCTGCTATTAATTCTGGATTACATCCAAAAGAGATGTTAACGAATGAGTCCGATTGAAGGGAGGAGGTTAGAGCAAGGCAAGTCCAGCTGAACCAATGAGTGGAGGCAACTAAGCATAAAATGGAATCCATATGAGGCACCCTCCCACCCTCAGCTCAGCACAGTCAGCGCCAATCTAGAAGCTGTTCAGACATCCTATACAATATGAATTCCACACACACACCCCCCCCACCTCGGTAGCTCAATACTTCCTAACAACTCTCCTGGGTACAGACACAGCTACAGGGCAGTAGACAAAGCCACTGACCCACCAAGCACGCGTTCTGTTGCCTTGAACCTTGCTTCGTGGGAATCCCATTAAAGACCAATTTCAGATGGGATGAGCTCACACAGCAAGCCCAGCTAATTCAATTCCACTCGCACTGATGAAACCCCTGTGAAGTATCCGGAACGCCGCTAGATGCCGAGGACGAGATCATGACAATAAAGAAAATGGCCCTGTCCTCAAGGAGGTCGTACTCTAGAGGGAGAGAGAGAGGCAAGTAATTGTAGTGCAAGGCCGCCTGAGATGGAGGAAATGCCACGTGGACACACAGGAAGTAGTTACGAAGGCTGATGGAAGCAGTTAGGGAAGGCTTCCCTGAAGAGGATGGAACGCCACTGTAAGGGATCAATAAGGCAAGCCTGTGACACGGTCTAATGACTCATTCATCCATGGAGACCCCCCTGAAGAGGCCCGAGGGACCATCGTTGATTAAGTGTTTGTTGTTCCTGGACTAGGTCACAATGCTTAAAGACAGAATGGACATTTTTTGGAAAAAAAGAAAAACAAAACCCAAGCATGCTTTCCTTTTATAAAAGCCTGCCCTCTGAGCTAATAACAGATGAAGAATGGAAGATTCTGGAACGTACCATCGAATAGTCAGCCACAGCAGAACTCTTGAGAAAGGCTGCATTTGTTTCTCGTCGCGGTGAGACAAAATGCAAGATTTGTTGTTGTTGTTGTTGTTGTTGCTATTTTCCCCTGGCCTCTTTCTACCTGACTCTGAATTTCTTCAGGCCAGCACAAGAATCAGGTATTGATCCCAATAAACCATCGCATCCACAAACACCTGCGACAGCGGGTTGTGGTCTCCATGGAAACTCCCCAATAGAACCAATCTGAATTCAATTTCAGAAGTAATGAGAGCAGATCATTTTACACGCAATCAATCACTGTCAGCCACCGCTATCAGCCAATCAGTCATTATGTCAGCCAGCCACACTTTCAACAAACTTCTTCTGTGGCTTGGTCAGATGAGAATGTTTTGACATCGCAGAGCAACGGGATCAAATTGGCTCGTCTCCCCTGGCGGGAAGCCAAAGATAAAGCAAAGCCTTGTGTTTGCAAAGGCCATAAACAGATGAAGACCTGTTGCCATCAAGTTGATTCCAACGCCTAATGACTTAAAGGACAAAGCTGACCTGCCCTCACAACATTGCCAAGGCTGTAATCTTTGCAGAAGCAGACTCCTATACCTGCTGCCCACGCAGAGCGGCTGATGGGTTTGAACTAAGGACCATCTGGTTAGCTATTGAGCTCTTCACCACCGTGCCACCAGGGCTCCTAACCAACAGATCCGCCAGCCAAAATACATCACGGAAGCCGAGGGTTACAGGCAGTGATTTCCCTCGTTATGATAATAATTCTGAGATTTTACACCCATCCTAGGCAAAACCAAACGCACCGCCATTGAGGCAGTTCTAACCCAGAGCAGCCCTCTAGGAGATGGAATGCCATCCTCTCCTTTTCACAGGAAGAAACAGGATCAGAGAGGGTCACCGATCCGCCCAAAGATACACAGCGGATTGCTGGACAACCTAAGCCTAAGACTGCTCTGGAAAACGCTGCTTCCCTCCCAGCCCGGCATTCAAGGGCGCAGTTGAAGATGCAGCTGTTACTAAATGCCTCTTTTCTGAGGCAAGATTGTAGGGGCATTTGCAGGCGAGGTTCTAAATCTAAGCCGGGACGCCAGAGCCTCACAGATCCTGGTGTTTTGGAACACACTCAAACCTCTTGTTGTTGTTTGGGAGGAGTCTGTCTTCGGCCAAGCACAGCTTCCTGTTTGCAAGGAGGAACAAAAGACTTGGAAATACTGTTCGGCTACCAAATGGCATCTTGATGAGCGGAGAGCAGGACTCTCCAATGGCACGACTGGGGTGTGTGTGTGTGTGTGTGTGTGTGTGTCACCAAATGCAGTAACTCAAGGTGCCACCCCCTCCACGCCCATGACTGCCTCTTGTACCAGACCACCCTGAATCGTAACACCCAGTCCCAGCCCACTGCCAGTCAGCTGATTCCAACTCAACACAGCCGCTTTTCATATGCAGGGTTTCTGAGCGTGGACATCATGACAGGAACCGACAGCCTCGTTGCTCTCCCACAGAGCGGCTGCCGGGCTTGAACTGCCGACCTTGTGGTTGGTAGCCCATTGCCTGGCCCACAGTGCCACCAGGGCTCCTTGACAGACTCCTCAGTGCTGTTTATTATCTATTTCAATCAGAGAGCCATAGGCGATATTGTTTTAAATTGCTTGCATGTAACATTTCTTCGATGATATGAATGCTGACAACATCATTTCATCAAATCTTTCTGCACGGAATTGTAACATTATTAGTCAGCACATTATTAGTAGCTGAGCAGGAGCTTTTATTGATGTTTCTCGTCCTTTTCCTTTAATTACTACTTCATTCCCCTCAAAAGTTATTGGGATAAGGTCATGAGTACTAATTACCACAGCATTGTCATGAAAATGCCAGAACATGTAACAACATCAGCAACTAGGAAAACAGCAGCAGATGCTGGTAGCTCATGTGGACTACGTCACGTGATGCAGTTCACCGTCACTGGGGATAATGGCAGCCCTCACCACAACCCATGAGAAGCTTCAAAGGGTAATTTTGCAGAGTTTTAGCCTTGGGTATATTAGCAACATGTAAGCTAACCTTACCAAAAATGCTTTTTGCTGTTAATAACTAACTACAGGAGATATTTCTGCTGAAATGCTGCACAGAAATTTTATAGATAGCCATGTCGGTGTTATTCCCTTGCGTAACAATGAGTGTCGATGAGTGTAGTACGCACGCACGCACGCACGCACGCACACGAGACCATGGAGATGGATTCAATGTCCCTAAAAACTCATGAGATGGAGGAATAGTGAAATTTGGGAGGAAATCTATACTTCTAAAATTATGCCTGGGCTCTTGCCAACCTCAAATATCAGAAAAGTCCATGTGGACATCCAAGGGACCTGAAAGGTGTTGGAATGGTTGTTTATAAATATAGGCTTAGACCTGGAAATCCCCACTACTTTCAAACTCCATCTGTGTTTTCTCTAACGAACGCTTTGTCAATGTGGTTGGTCTGTGCAACATTGGTGCTCTACCTCTTTATTGCAGGGTCGGTGTTCCGAAGCTGGCCTTCACCTTCACTTGCACTTGAAAGCTGTGCCACACAGACAGCTCTGCCCGCGCACAGCAACACTAGCGAGGCATGCACTCCACAGCACAAGGAGCCGTTTGAGATCAACAGTGTTCGAAAGGCACAGGAAGAGGAAATAGGGCAGATTAATGGTACATCGTGGCAATTGCAAACAATGACATGAAACAAAAGGTATAGGAATGGTTGGATGGAAAACTGATTTTCTCTGAAAACTTTCATGCCAGTCCCAACAAGAAGTTGATTTTAAGAAGCCAAAAGAACAGTTAGAGACGGTCCCACCTGCAGCTTCCCTCCAGAGACCCTCTGCTGGCAATGTGGAGCTGAGCATCAGAGACATCCAACTCTGGTGCATTTTGTCAGACATGCACTAAGGCTGCTTGGCAAAGATTTACATGTGGATTTTCCAATTCTTGTTTTCCAGTGACCCTAGTCCTAAGCCACTTTTTAAGCTTGCTCAGTTGTGATGCATCCTTTCTACCACCGGAGTGTGATTCGGCTGTGCATGTTAGATCACAAGCTTTCATGCACCTAAACCCATTTCCTGTTTGCTGTAAGCAGACTATTTCCTAGACAGGTAAATGGGATAAAGGACACTCTAGTTCATGCCATCTAAGTTAGTCAGAGCTAAGAGGAGTGGAGATGCAAACCAAGGATAGCATATTCCGCCGGACGGTCCAGAGAAACAAAACAGTGGCACTCAACATCTCTAGACGAAAGAGCCTTAGGTCAAGAAGTCATCTGGCAGCAAGGAGGCATCCCAGGCCCGTCCAACTCAAGTGTCTGGGTCCCATGCAAGCCAGAGCCCTCTTCAGACACAGACAGCTGCAGGTGGATGATGTAGAAAGGTGAAGTAGGTTAAGTGGGCTACAGGAAGATCGCAGGCCAGTGGGTGCAGGATCCTGTGGATTCAAGGTCAGAGGAAACAGGGCAGGGCGCTGACAGCTCTCAGGATCAGGCAGCCCACATGGGGCCACCCCTGGAGGCAGGCATGGAGTTCCATCAGAGAGAGAGAGAGAGAGAGAGAGAGAGAGGAGGGATCCCTAGTGTCAGTAAGTGCTCAGTGAATGAATGAAAGAGGGATTGGACGGAAGCCAACAGGTCAAAGAGCTCACCTGTCTGGATACTGCCTATGTGAAGGATGCTGCCTGGTTTGAGAGTCTCACAATTTAGTATTGACCCATGACCCCTCACTTCCTCAAAGGTGGTTCTTTTCGATGGAAGCATTGGGCCCTTGCTGTCTGCCCCTAAGCACATGCCAGCATTTTAACTTGCCCACCTTCCTTACCCCAACGATTGCACCCATTTTTCTTGGCAGTCTTCACGTCACCTCACTTTCATGATGATTTGAACTGAAATCGTACCGGAAGCCAACCCAGCTCCTAGGCATGGGGTGAGTGGCAGAGGAACTTGTGCCGGGTCCTCATGAACGATGCTGCATTAAACACTTCACAGACCTTCTCCCATTTGAGGTTTCCACCCCTCCCAGGAAGATGAACGGATGAGAATGTCCATTTGACAGATGAGGGGCCAGGGCCCTGGGAGGTCCGTGACTAAGGCTGCCCATGACTCCGCGAGGCCCCTGAGGGAGTTCTGACGCCCAGCGACCCTGGAGGACACAGTGGGACTGCTCCTCAGGGACAGTGAGGTTGTCGGGCTCGGTGGGAGCAGACAGCCTCATCTTTCTCCTGAGGGGTGTCTGGTGGGCTTGGGTGTACTCTGGTCAGCTGCTGTTTCTGTGGCATCCTGGTACAGATTTTAGTG
>NW_022103905.1:19426258-19430269 GCF_000313985.2 Echinops telfairi
GGGGGGGTTGACTCTGGCGAGTGCTGCAGGAGGGTCCACGAGGAGCCAGAACACACGCGGTGGGGCGATGGAGGAAAGGAGAGTGAGATGGGGAAGTGGCATACGGCAGCTCTGAACCATCGACCTATGGCTTAGCAGCATGACCCTAAACCCACTGAATCCTCAGAGCCCCTCTGGCCAAGGCCAATGGATGAAAATTAGCACACATTTACTGCAGGCTTCACTGGTGCCCAGCCCTGCTTCACAGGTGTTCACCCGTAACTCCTCTGCTCAGTTCAGCCTCACAAGGTAGGTGTCTCCGTGCCCCTTTGGGGGGCTCACAGACCCGAGAAGCTGAGAAACGTGCACAAGATGTCACACTTAACAAGCGACAGCGCTGGAGTGGAAGTCCACATGGTCCCTTTGAGACCTCTGACAACCAAGTACCATGGTCAACCTATAAGAAGTTCTACACAGGCGTCTCTCTGAAGACTGACTTCTTTCCAGGGTTGACCTTTGAATTCATTTTCCTAAGGGAACAAAGAAGCATGCCTCCCAACGGCCCGGGGGACTCTTCTCAAGCCCTGTGCACCTCGTGTGCATGTTCCTATGATCAGACACACAGACTCAGACACAAAAACACGTTCATCATCCACATGGCGACTCCACACCACACGCTCCAGGGTGGACCGGTGTTCCGAAGGGTTCCCAGGGCTGGGCCCTTTCAGAGACAGATCCACAGGCCTTTTATACCAGGGGCCCCCTGGGTGAGTTCAAATTGCTAATCTTTCCAGTAGTAGCTGAGCACGTGACCATCTGCCACACAAGGGCCACCTATGGCATCGTATGCGATTAGAATGAAGGTGACCATACAACGTAGTATTGTCTAAACCAGGACACATCTGAAAGTGAAAGGCAATTACAGGAGGGTGAGAGGTGGGAGCTAGGCCTGTCTCCGACGAATGAGCGGGCATGCTTAATGTGGTCCACATGACCGTGTGGACACACCCTCCCATAATTATTCAGATATCAACTGGACCATCGGTGTGAAATGGAATGTCTCCTGACACCAATGTGAGCCCCCCACCCTTGTCTCCCACCCCAAGAGCAGCGAGCCCGTCTGTACCAAACATATCTCCCTCACCCCGTTTTATCACAAAAGACTGAGTGTAATTGGTCAGCCACGAGAGATTAATTTGTACTTAGCTGGCTGAGCAGACATGAGGATAACTCAATAGTGGCTGTTGCTGATACATGAACAGGCAGCTTCTCCCGAAAGCCTTCCTTCCCACCCACCCTTTATGTCGCCCTGCCCAGACCGCCTCTTTGGGAACTGCCAGCTAAGTTTCACTTTTGCCTGCCTGGAGGAATTCTGCCTTGTGGCTTCCAAGATTCCCCAGGGGACCTTGTTTCCTTTTAGGAAAGTGAAACACCAACAGAGGCCCAGCCTCGCGCCCCCTTAGAGCAACGCAGGAAAAGTCATGGCATGGGATGACTGTCCCACAGGAAAGAGCCGGGCTGAGCCGGGCTGAGCCGAGTGAGTTACCCAGATCCTTCCTGCTGTCTACATGCCTTATAACTGCAACGGGGCTCTGGTGCCCAGGCCCAGGGGGGTGGAGATGGGGATGATGATGTGGACGCTTTGCATAGATCTTTGCATTTCATGTCCTCCAACCTCCTGGAGTGGAGGCAACTCTCGGCCCCATTTTAAAGACGGAGAAACTCAGACTTGGAGCGGAGAGGGGTTTTCCAAAGTTCACCCCAGGCACGTTGATCCCAGAATCAACAGGATCTGGTTTGGACATTCAAACGTGTGAACTCCAGACAACAGAGTAGAAATGCTCCTGTGAGTTTCCAATATGGTCACTCTTAAAGAGAGTAGAAAGTCTCATCTTTCTCCCTCGATGATGCCCCTGGTAGTTTCGAACTGCTGACCTTGGAGTTCAGAGCCCGACGTGTAACCACTGTGCCACGAGGGGTCCTCACAAAGAGCTACAGTCTCAAAAAGCCACAGAGTAGGGGCAGCCCTCCTCGGTCCTTTAGAGTCACTATGAGTTGGAATTGGCTCGATGTGGGCGAGTTTGGTTTGAGTTATCTGAGCACCACGTGCAGGGGATTGGGAATGCAGACGAGGGTAGAAGGCAAAGAAGCAAAAGGATTTTATTTCGTAGCTATCTGAAACCTTCTCATTTACTCCCTTTCCTCTGATTGGCCGATATGGCAGGTGCAGGTGATGCGCCCACCTCTCATCTCCGAGTTGGACTGAGCAAGCAGGGGCATCAGAGGGATTTGCGGGGAAGCGCAGGTGCACCAGGCGGGGCTTGGTTCCCAGAGCAAAGCTCTGCTTAAGGGGTCTGATGACAAACGCAAACCCTGGAAAAAGCCACACAAAAGGACCCCAGGCACCTCCCACCATGAGGTTGAAAGAGATTCCATTATCATGAAGCAGGATGAGCTCATTTACGATGGAAAAGGAGCCTGAATCCCCCCAAAGGCAGTTGCTTCCTCTGCTCAGAAGAAAACGGGGTTCCGTGCGTCCTGCAGGGCACTAGTGGCAGCTGCTAACCAACAAACTGGCAATGTTGAGACTCACCAAATAGCCCTCAGGACTAAGATTCGGGGAGCTGCCCCCATGAAGACAATGGCCCAGGACCCTGAAGGTGCTGCCCCATCCTGGCAGCCATGAGTCACAAGTGGCGGCCAACCACATGGATGATGTCTAAAGTAACGGGAACATGCTGGAAGTATAAAGGACTCTGGATTTTGAAGACTGTTCAAGCAGGGAAAAGGGAAGGTCAACTATGTGAATAGTTTTTATGTTGATTGCTTTCTACAGAGATGAACACATGTTTTGGATGTATCAGAGCAGATACAATACTGTTTTCAAAGCCAACCTGACCGGTTTCTTTTTGTTTAAAATACTATGACTCCCAGAATTTTCTTTTATTGCCCCATGGATATGGGGCTCACATGGGCTCACACCATGTATCTGCTGGGCAGCACTGGTTCAGAGCTGCCTGCGATGAGGTGCCCCTCAGACCAGCAGCAGCAGCAGCAGCAGCAGCAGCAGCACAGAGAAGGGAACACCGCAGCAGAATCTGCATTTGCACCTCCCTCAGAATCTGCTTTGCAACAAGACCCTCTGGCACTTTGCATGCCCATTAAAGTTTGAGAAGCACTGCTCTAGGACCTGGGACATTTCAATAGGCACAGAGACATCCTTGCGGAATGAGTAAATGAGCTATCTCCTAGAGGTTGTTGCTCATGGGCCCTTGGGGAAAGGGGACAGCCCTTCCCTGGCTCTCTGCTTAGCTCATTAATATTGATGAACTCATCGGCTTAATCACCTTTTATTTTATCAGACCTATGGACGCAGACTAAGGAGCCCTGGTAGTATCGTGGTTATGTGTTGGGCTTTTAACCACAGGGTCAGTGGTTCGAACCTAGGTGCTCCTGGGGACGAAGAGTTATAGCCTGTGATGAGTTACAGCCTTAGAAACTCACAGGGGCAGTTTGGACTTGTCCTTTATCAGAGGTCACCATGAGTCTGAACTGATTTGATGATGGGGTCTCAATCACTAAACGGAGCAAGAAAACAGACAAGGGCAGACAGGTGGAGTCAGCAGGTACTTTGAGGAGCCCAAGCTGGGGCAAACGGATTCAGATGGAGCCACAAGGAATCCAGTTCAAGAGGAAGTGCCCAGGACAGAGGAGGCATAGAAACCATACACTAGGGCCAGCTGGGGGCAGGGAAGGAGGACAGGACCAGGCTGGGGCTGAAGTAGAGGCTGGGCCCTGAGACATGTGCTGTGTCTGGCAGGGGTTTGATCTATATCCCAAGTCTCCACTGCATTCCTTTCTAGACCAAAATTCCTCAGCACAAATGGAAAGTCGAATTATCTTAGGTACAAAAACATACCGTCATTAAAGGCCCTTTTTGTTTTAATTTTTTAATCTGAAGCAAATGCTCAGGAAAGAGGATGCACTGATGTGCAGAGAACAAAAGTCACTATTGTCTCTGTCTCCTGGCTC
>NW_022103905.1:19431184-19433121 GCF_000313985.2 Echinops telfairi
CTGCTGCCATCATCTCAGGCAGCTCCACCCAGGACACACAGTCCACTCCTGACCTGGAACCGGGTAGCCAGCCACCCTGCTGAGGAACCTGCTGGGAACCTTTTTGTTTGGAGGGGGTCGGGCCTGCAGCCCACTGGGAAGTGATACCTGATGTTCCTCCTAGAGGATCCTCACCGACATCCATGTGTGCGTAAGTCCTCCCTGTCCAGTTGATCTGGGGATCTGTCTGAACCATCCCCCTCTAGCGTGGCAAGTGACTAAGGACATAAAGGCATTTTACCACATGGGTGGATCGGTACCCCCTGACTCCTGAGCAATTCAAAGGGAGGCCACGGTTCTCCATGCGCAGCCACCTTTTCCTGAGGAGGGAAAACAATGGGTTTTCTCAAGCAGGAAGGCAGGAAATGCATTTTGACCACAGACGTGTTTTGGGGAGTTTGGTAATTGCAGTCTCCAGTGTGAGCTCCGCCTCCTCCTCCTCAAGCTCCGCCTCCTCCTCCTCAAGCTCCGCCTCCTCCTCCTCAAGCTCCGCCTCCTCCTCCTCCTCCTCGAGGGGAAGGGGTGATTGGAGCTTCTCCTTGGGGCTCTCTCGCCTTGTTGGCAAGCAACAAATCAGAACAAGCGGTCGAGAACAAAACCTTTAAGGAAAAAATCTCCCTTTTTCCTTCATTGTTCTAGTACAAAAAGCAGCTTTCTTTTTCTTCTGCTGCTTCTTTATTTGCGTGTCTAGTAGTATACAAACATTGCAATCCTTTCCCAAATTATTCATGCTTTAAACAGACTCAGAAACGCAGAGGAGGCCTGGCTACCACCTCTCTCGCCTCACTGCTAACTACAAGCTTGAGTTTGGAGCGCGCCCAGAGATGCCACCGAGGAAAGGCCCGGCAATCTACTTTTCAAAAAAAGGAAAATCAGCCACTGACATTGTTAGGGAGCGTAGTTCTATCCCCACACACCCGAGGTCCCCAGGAATCGCTGTCGCCTGCAAGGTAAAATTGGGATCATGATAGTGGTGGTGGTGGTGGGGGGGAGCATTTAAGAACTAGAGGAAAGTTGTATTTTTCATCGTTGCTACATTGCACCTTGTCTGGCTCGTCTCCGCTGCAGTTTTCTATCAGGCCTATGCTTGTGGACACAACCTTGGTCCATCAGCCCTTGCTTTGAAAGCGTGACCCACCGAAGTAACCACTCTGAGGACTTCTCCCAGTGGGCAGCCCCTTGGGGCTGCAGACCCTTGAGTCCCAGCACACAGCTGCTGGAGTTAGCTGCCCCCGAAAGTGGGCATCTCTGGAAACTGTGGAGAGTTCTCAGACCACAATCCTCTTGTCATCCAAAGCAATTAAGTGCTTCAGATGATGAAAAGCACTGTCATGAGAAGCTGACACAACAGTCAAGGAGACAGATGGATCAAACCACATGGCCCTCAAGGACTCCCACTTAGGTCAGAGCTCAAGACGAGGGCAGCACTGGGCAGCGCTCTCCTGCATTCAGGCTGGTTTCTGATGCGCCTCCACACACTTCAATGGGCACAGGCCAACATGTGGAAGTTAGTCCCTCTACAAGCCCGGATCACCTCAAATGAAAGTAAACATTTCAAAAACACAAGTCACCCACCCCATTGCAAAAAGAACACAAAAACTCAAACCCAAACAAAGAGGTTTAGTTTTTGTAAGTAGACATTTAAAAGATTTATATTTTTAAAAATCCAGTGTTTCTAACAGGTGATGCCAGGAATACTTAATTAATCAATACTCCAAGGAAACGCCAATTCGCACTGATATAAGTGGGCAACCATACGTTAGATGCAGTTAAAAGGTTTCCTTAACTACAAGACGGCTCAGAAATGTTAACATTGTTTATGACTGCTGCACTGTCCAAAGATTCCTAACAATACACAGCATACTCTCATTCCATTTGACCAAAAAAATCCATTTTTC
>NW_022103905.1:19434634-19479035 GCF_000313985.2 Echinops telfairi
AATGTGCTTGACACAATGGATGGATGTTTGGATTGTGATAAGAGTTGTACGAGCCCCCAATAAAATGACTTTAAAAAGAAAAGAAAAGAGCCACACATTCTTATCACACCTCATCTGGCAGGGGGAATGCGGGGAGGGCATCAGTGATAGGATCCTCACCTTTCTGGGGGAGGCATGGGTTCTATTCTGAGCCAAGGCACCTCAAGTACTGCCACCATCCACCTGGCCATGCTAGATTGTGTACTACCCTGATAGGAAGCAGGCTGGAGCAGAGCTTCCAGGCTAAGGCAGTCTGGAAATCTACTTGGAAAGATCAGCCAAAAAACAATTCCTATGGATCACAATGACCCGATCTACCAGGGATCACGGGAATGGGGCAGGGCTGTCCCATTGTGCGTGGGCCCGCGTGTCAGGGCAACTTGAGAGCTTTGTCCACCAACCACGGTAGATGAGGTCAGAAAACCACAGGCCAGGGTCCAGTCCAGCCACCTTCTGTTGGATGTGTTTCACAGAACACGGCTGAGTGCCTTCGGGGCCCATCGCTAATGCTGGCTTCCGTGCGCAACAGCAGAGCCGACACAGACCTAGACGACAGACCTAATGGCTCTTCAGCCTTTCATAGGAGGGGGAAAAAATCGCCAACTGCTGATCTATAAGGCACAGTTTGGGAAGTGTTCTTCCTTCCTGGTACCCGTGTTTCTGATAAAGATTAAGTTAACACAGAAACTTAATAACTGCAGCAACCTCTCTCATGGGCTATGAGCTCCTTTGAGCATGGCTGGAGAAAGGCGCTGTGTCTTATGCATGATCTCCATCATCAGGGACAGAGGTGGAAGAGACAGCCCATGCATAAGCGGTGGGGGCCAGCAGGGATTTGAAAGCACAAGGCAGCACAGCGATGACAGCAGCTCAGGGTGTCGAGCCAAATGAGGCGAGGTTTCGCCTTGGCCATGGCCCCCTTTGCATGGGATACCGGCAGTGAACTTTGCCTGTGCTGCCAGGCCCTCTCTCTCCTAAGTGCTTGGCATTTCTTAAAATTCACATTACAGTGAGGTAGGGATTATTACTACCCTCTCAAAAAGCACCTACCTACTACGTGATAAACACAGATCCAAACTAGGTATATTCCCCAGGCCATGACTGTGTGACAGTGTTTCCCAGAGGCCGCAGGATGTCACACAGCCATCTCAGAAGCAGAGTTCACTAGACGGAGGCTCAGCTTGTGCCCATTTACCAAGCCATCCACACAGGACCGAGGACAGCTCCTACGAGCGTCCCAGGGTCACTCAGAAATAAATGCTCTGGAGAAGTTCTACGCCGTCCCACAGGATCGCCATCAGTCAGCATTACCTTGATGGCAGTGGGACAGGTATATGAGGAGCCTTCAAAAACGTCATCGAAACTTTGAAGTCAAAGATAATCGCAGGTTTCCACAAAAGTGTTGAAGCTCCCTTGAGTACATTCCCCCTAAAACGCCCATGACCAGTGGAGGTGATTCGAACTCATGGCAACCCTATGCGGCCGCTGAGTGTAACTGCTGTGGGGTTCCCAGACTGTAGGGTCTTGCAGATGCAGACGGCCGCACCCACGAGGCAGGTGTGGACACACCGGTAGTAACCAACTGCTGCAAGCACCGTGCCACTTGGGATTCATCATTGTCCTGTTATTCAAGTCAAACCAAGCTCAACTGCCATCGCATGGTTCCAACTCACAGCGACCCTATAAACTGGGTAGAACCGCCCCTGTGCATTTCCAAAACTGTAGATATTGACAGTTGGAGGAAGTATCATCTTCTTCCCCCAGGGAGGCTGACTGTTTTGAACCACTGACTTTATGGTTAGCAGCCCAATGTGTAACCCTCTACACTGCCAAGGCCCACAGCCCTGTGAGGTCCCTTTCTAGGGAGCGGTCCCTCCTGACTTGGGAGCAGGGGCAGTACATGGTGAGGGCTGGGGCGAGACAAGCAATCCTCGAGGGACACATTGATCCAGCCCCAGGCCCCAGTTCTGCTCAGTGGGCTCAGCAGGACCAATGGCGTGTGCACACACTGGCAGTGACAGGCCTAACACGTGGGATGCCTTTCTCCTGACGTCAAGCTAATGGGATCCTCAAGTTGACCAGCCTGGCAAATGTCAGTGCCTTCTGGCCAGGAATCCTATCAGGTCCCTCATCAAAGCATCCCACAGCAGAGACCGGGGCTCCAGGAGAGCAATACACCAGGGCAGTTATGCCACCTAGTGATGCTTGCCTGTACTGTCCTCCTCCCAAAGAGGGCAGGAGAGGCTTCTGGGAGGCCTGGCTTTTGCTAATGCTGCCCAGAGCCTTCCATGAGCAACATAGTCTTGAGGTCCCCTTCTGTCTTGGCTTCGTAACAAGCCTTATGACTGCACTCACCATTCCCCGAGAACCGCCGAGGAGCCAAGCGACTTCACACTAAGAAGGAGCAGCCAGACGGCAGCCCTTGTTGCCGAGAGAAGTTTCTGCAGCCTTCCATCCTCCCGGGGGGAAAGGGAGGTTGCAGCCTCTCCCGCACTTCATTGTGGCGGCAGTAACCAGGTGGCTTTACTGCACAGCCTGCACGTCTGGTGCACCTAGCATCGGCTGCTTCCCAAGATAGGTGAGGATGCTACTGTCTGCAGTCAGCCACAGAAAAGGCACGGGACCGCAGACAAGAAGCCGCCACCCCGGAGTGGCCAGAGTAAGAGCGGCTCATCACAGAGGCACTGTGGGTGTATCTTACGCACACAGAGAATGAGCAGCGTTTCCATGAAAGGCGACCACTCCTCCACAAAACGCAGCGGGTTAAGGCCGAAATCTGGGGCACATTACACGCAAAACTAAATAGATATCTCTCTTCCCCATCGAAGATGCCTTGCAAGAAGCCAACTGAGTAGCGAGGAATCTCGTGGTCTGTTTGGCAAAGACAATGCTTTCCACCCTTCGAGATGCAGTCACTGCAGCGGCCCCAGCAGCCCCGGGGCCCAGGAGTGGTCCTCGTACCACACAATAGTGATATAATGAGCCGTGGCTGTGTGTGTTCTGTCCGGAAGGAAAATATCAGTCCAGGAGAGGAATGGGGAGTGAAGGACATTTATCAGGTGGTAGTTTGGGGAAATGGATTTGCTTCCCTAGATCTAAGACAGCCTGCTCCTACACACCATCACCAATGCTGCGGGGGCCGGCCAGAGTCTGGGAAGGAGTGTCTTTTGGGACCGGGAGTTCCTTTCCTCACTGGTGACGCTGACTGCAGGGCATAGTGTATTTGCGCACACGCTTGATCATCGTTACACAGTCCATCAATAAGACAAACCAGGAAAGGTTCCCAAGAAGCCCGGCAGGGAGACAGAGGCTAAGATGAAGCGTGCAGGCAGCGCGCCATGTACAGTTGGTCCGGTCGTGCCCTGCAGAAGCCTGGCCCGCCTGCATCCACGGCTCATGCTGTCTCTGGGCTGTCTCTGCAGCAGGGGCAGGACACTTGGCTTTCTAACTCACTAAAGGTGCTTTAGGGCCCAACTTGTCACAGTGAAAATAAAATGCCTAATGAAAAGGTATCGCCACGTTCACACTCATCCAAGAGGAGAGATCGGAGGAGACACATCACCTGCTTTTGCCTCTGCAAGGAAGCAATGCAGTGATGTCGGAAACAGGAAGTCCGATTCAACCAGAGCTTCTCGACCACACGCATCTACATGACATGGTTCTCACTCAAATGGATTCGTCTCTGTTGCTTGTATTTTAAGATCTCCACTCGCTTTGCATACTCGCACAGCTGTGAGCTGTGGAAAATTATTTTTTCCCTAAGACAAAATCTGGGTTTGCCCCCCTTGTCCTGAGACTCGTGGGTGCCCCACTGACTCCTGCTGACCCCAGGTTCGCTTTGCTCCTTGCCCACCACAGGGAACCCTTGGCAACAGAGAAAGCTTGGTGACATGGACTCGTTTTTATTTGTAATGTTTGAAAGAAGACCCTAATGGCGTGGTGGTGTGCCTGGTTCTAAATCAATGGTTCTACACATCCTGTCTCATCTACTGCATAAAACCAGCCCCCTGCATTTTTGCATCTAGATCCCTACCTTCTGGAAGGACAGACCACAAAACACACGTCTATCCTGGACAATCAGAACCCCGTCTGTAAATCGTGAAGAGGCTGCATGTTTGCCCATCCTTTTCATGTATGCCAGCTTCTAGCTTTTTTAAGCGAATACCCTCACGACAACCACCACGCCAGCTCTGCTCTTTACTAATGCACGCAGGGCACAGCCAGCCCGGCTTTCTGGTCACTGCTGACTCGTGGGCTGGGAGCAGAGACCCAGAGAAAAGCAGGGCCTTGGCGACTGGGCTGGCAGTGGGGTTGGGGGTTGGGGGTAGGGGTGGGGGTGGGGAGATGTTTTTTTAGAACGTCCCTGGAAAGCATGATTCTTGTACAGCCCTTTTCTAGAGGCGACCGGGAGTCGGCACCACTGATGGTTCCTTAGAAGCCAGATAGCAAGTCATGTCAGAGCTGGGCATGTGTTCAGACAAACGCTCTCCTTTAAGGCATGACTCGAAGGAGTCTGGTGACCAGTGGTGAAAGCATGCAGCTGCCAAACAAAAGACTGAACTCACCAGGTCCTGGGGGCTGGAGGGGGAGGTGTGAAAGTCTGCTTACGTGACAATGACAGCCTTGACAATCCTACAGAGCAATCTGCTTCTTCCTTTGGGGTCGCTATGAGTCAGACCCAGCGGATGGCACAGAGTTTGGTATTTTCTCTGTGCTTGTTTGGTTCCCCGTCTCTTTTTTGGACGGTACGATTCAGACACCGGAGCACCGGGGCACAGTGGATTATACCTTGGGGTGCTAACCTCAAGGTCAACAGTTCAAACCCATCAGCCATCAAGATGACACTTTCTGCTCCTGTACAGATTATAGCCTTGTCAGCCCCAAGGGGCAAGTGTTCCTTATCCTACAGGGTTGCTATGAGTTAGAGTTGACCCTATGACAGTCGGTGTAGTTATTCAGAAATTACAGCACTGAGAAGAGTGTGTGGCCTTCATCTATTCCTTAAACACCCCCAAGGCATAACAGACATTTGGCAGTCCTTGGAAGGAGCCCTGGTGGTGCTGTGGGGTAAGGGTTAGACGATTAACTGCAAGGTTGGCAGTTCAAACACGCCAGCTGTTCTGTGGAGAAAAATGAGGCGACCTGCTTCCATAAAGATTCCAGGTTCAGAAACTATGAGTTGGAATCACTGGGTGGTGATGGGTTGAGTATTTGTTTTGGTTGGTTTATGTGGGCAGTCCTGGGAGAAAGAAGGCTCCCTTCAAAAACCCAATACTTAACAAAAAGGGGGAGCTGAGGGAATGACTTAACTTTTCTTGCCTCCTGTTTCTTTGTTTTCTGAAAAAATATTTCTTTAAAATGAACACTTAAAGGTAGGCTCTATTGCAGTACCTCTTTATCCCAAAGCTGCCAGGTGAGAGGAGTGACCTGGAACGTGTTTGTTTGTTTCAAGTAAACACATTTGGATTAAGCAAGAAAAATACCAAAGTAGTGAGTATGTGGAAAAGCTTAAGATCCGGCTGGAGTCCTTGGTGGTACCAACAGTTGAGACAATTCAGCTGCTAAACACAAGGTCAGAGGTTCGAGTCCATTCGGAGACACCTCGGAAGAAAGGCCTGGCAATGCATTTCTGAGAAGCCAGCTATTGAAAAGCACAGTCTCTCCAACCCACAAGAGGGCGCCACGAGTCAGGGTTGACTTGACGGCGGTTAGAGATGGAAGGGTCCGATTAGACATCATCTTCGGAATCACTTTTACAAGTAGGGAGTTCCTCCTGAAGACATGGAGGGACACGTTGGGATGTGAGGCACAAAAGAATAAGGTAGGAAGCTGCATCATGGAAAGACGTTCTTCTCTTACAAACAAATGTTCTTGTGTAGCTGAAACAGAGTTCACCTCGGTACCCTGCTTAGGAAATGTCTCAGTTAGTATTTGGTCTCTTCCTGTAGAGAGGAGGGAATCAAGACAATGGGTTAATGAAGAGGATGATGAAGTAGGAGGTACAGGATCAGGAATAGAGTCCTAGGTGCCTATCAGCAGGCACAGGTCACACCTGGCACCTGGAATCAGGCTTCAAGTGATTCGGTGGGGTTCTAGAAGGCTGGTGGCGAAGTGGTGATGCTTTGGGTTGCTAATGGCAAGGTCAACAGTTCCAACCTACCAGCCTCAGTGGAAGAAGGTTGATGAGGCTTTCTATTTTTCCCAAGAATTACAGTCTCTGAAACCAACAGAGACAGGTCTACCCTGACCTACAGGGTCACTGTCTGTCAGAACAAGCTGGATGGCAGTGAGCGAGTTATTTTGTTTTTGTTTTCTGAACGCCACAATAATCTCACCATTATAATGATGAGTCTCTGGCTCCCACACCTTTGCTTATTTCATATCCGTGAGACCATAGGGTGTTTGTCCTTTGGTAACTGACTTACTTCTTTGCACATGAGGTTTCCATGATGGCGTTTTATGGTTTATTGGATAGCACATATGTTACCACACTTCCTTGGTCTAGAGCCCCCTTCTTAGAAAAAGAATTACTGCCTGGCAAAGACGAGAGTTGGTACTATCTATCGTTCATAATCCGGGATAAAGTGTAGGTGTCTGCTTTTACAGACCCCTGGGCCATTCCAGCGCTTTCCTCAGCCACACCCACACACTTCACCCAACGGAGCTGTATGCCTATTTTGGGAAACCCTGGGATAGCTCACCACAACCACCACAACCACTCATTGTGAGCCTGTACCACATTCTGATTCTCCACTTAACTGTTGGTGGGCATTTTCCATGGTTTCTATCGCTTGTCTATTCTGAAATGTGCCACAGTCAACACTGACATATAGGTTTCATTAGTTTGGGGAAGAATGAGACATGTGAACAGTATGGGTTCATAACATCATCAAGCACTCTCTGGGTAAAGGACCAAACCCACTGGACTGTAGTAATGAAATCGCGATCGCCTCTCCCTTTAGCCTCCTCTCATAGAAATCAGTCTTACATTTACCTGAGACCACCCACTATCCGGCCACTTTGACCATGCAATGATGCTCTTCCTCTTTCTCAATTCTTGGGTTTTTTGAAGTTTGGATGCATCCTTTTTGAGGGAAATGTAATAGTACCGGTTTGAATATGCTTTATGGGCTGGTTTTCATTCAGATATTCCCTCACCCTCCATTGCAATCCAGCATGACATAAGCACAGCTTCCATGAGTGATTAGGCCACAATGAAAATCAGTATTCATTTTCGTGACAAATATTTACAGAGCACCATAAGCTGCTGAGCAGAAAGTCACTGAACAATCCAGAAGAAACAAGTACACGAGGAGGTCCGCCCCCTCCAAACTGCAATTACCTTGGGCGGAGTGGAGTTTTCATAGTACGCATTTCCCGCCCCCTGCTGGGCAAGCATCAAGCAACTCTATCTGAGTTAGTGCACCCAGTGGCGTTGCCTAGGAAGGTTTTCTCTGGTCACAGTGAATTTTTTTGTAAAAGCAGTATCCCTGGAACCTCATTTTTTGTGATGGCTGATTTAAGAGACAGTGTATGGCTGTGAAATTTTGTTTCCTTGTTCGGGAAAAATGCCACAGAAAATGATGTGATGTTGAGTACACAGCTTACAAGGACAGCACTATGGGGAAAACTCAAGTGTAGGAGTGGTTTTCTCGTTTCATAAAAGGTGAAATGTTGAGTGATGACAAAACTCATTCTGGATGTGCGTCAACTTCCCAAACAGCCAAAAATGTCGATTCGTAGTGCATCTGGAGTTCGTTCTACCAGGTCAGACTGTTAATGAAGCTTTCTATTTAGAGGTTCTGAAAAGATTGCTTAACAGTGTGCGACCCCTTGGTATCAGTTCATTTTCCCTCTCTTCCTCTAAGGGCTTAAGTAGAAAGAAAATGTTTTGAGAATGATGATGGCAACAAATGTACAAATGTGCTTGACACCACGGATGGATGGATGGATTGGGATAAGAGTTGCATGAGCCCCAATAAAATGATTTTTTTTTAAAGTGTGTGTGACCCAAAAAAGGTCTGATTGGTGGCAGTTTTTGCCACCATGACAATGCACTTGCTCATGCAGCCATCTCGGTGTGCCAACTTTTGGCTACAAACAGCATGCCTCTCTTGCCCCACACACCTTACTCACCTGACCTTGCTCTGTGCAACTTCTTTTAGTTTCTGTGAATGAAGAGGGACATGAAAGGACAGCGATTTGATGATGTAGAAGAGGTGAAGAAAGAAACAAGAGAGGTGCTATCAGTCATCCAAACTGATGAGTTTGAGAAATGCTTCCAAGAATGGAATCACAGCTTTGACAAATATATTAAGTGACTTGGAGAGTACTTTGAAGGTGAGAAGGCTTTTTGTTTAAAAAAAAAATCAAATGAAAGAAATAGCTTTGAGTAAAAACAAAATTCTGTTTCTTTTAGGTACCTCTTGTACCTTCCTGACTTCTTGTACCACCTCCCTGGTGGCACCCAGGGAGATGTTTTAGCTTTGTAAGGTGGTTTAGACACTGGAGTCGGCTATAAGCTAGTTATTAATTCCACCACACACAATCCTAGAAACTAAGAGCCTGCTTCCAAGTTGCCAGCTGACGGCTGAAGGCAATCTCAAACATTTTATCACCTGTCATAATTTCCTTTCTACATTTTCAGAATCACTTCAATATAAAGAACACGATGGCATTGCTCATGTCGGTAGGCAACAGAAACACTGTGGTTTAAGAAGCATTTTTTTAAAAAAAGGCGGGCGGGGGGAGCTTTACATAATTAAAACATCCTACCTCTCTTTCTCCCTTCTTCATGCCACATAACAAATGTCTCTTGACAGGTCACATGCCTTTATTAAAGACGATAACTCCAGTTTGCTCAAGGGTACTATGCTACCATTGGAAAACACCATTTATTTCAGTGAAAATGTTTACAGCATTAGGCTGTCTATAAGTAATAAATAAACTAATATTCCATTGATCAGGTATTGACTCAAATGAATCAAAAGACCCATATACTATTGGATTAATTACTAGAAAAAGGAAAGTATTCAAAGGTGAATTAGAGCAAATGAGGGGAAAAGAAGTGGAAATTAATCAAGTAAATAGTGGATTCCGGCTTTTCGGGGGCTACTATTAATTTGCTGGCTCTTATACGCGGCTCTTTTACATGGGTTTTCTCATGTAGTCCTTCCGTAAATCCTATGAGGTAATATTAATATTCCTACAGCAGATGAAGAAATTGAGGTCCAGAGAGGTTAAATAATTTGCCTAAGGGCTAAAGCTCTTTAAATGGAAAAGCTAAAACTCCTGGGTGGGTCTCTCTCTCTCTGTCTCTCTCTCTCTCTGTCTCTCTCTCTCTCTTAGATTCCCATATTCCTTCAGCTATTCACACCGCTCTTCAAGCAAAGCAAAGGGAAACGCACTGAAGAAACCTCACAGGTCTAAGAAGACAAAATGCAGGATTATTCAGAGACATCGGATCCACCCTATTTTGGGTAAATGTTTGTTTTCCAGCCATTGGATCAACCATGATGTGATTCAAACTGGCTGTCATGAAAGCCAAGCATACCAGATGGACTGTCTTTCAATCTGGTGTTTTTGTCATCTAAACACAGTCCTAGAAACCAAAACAAACACAAATACAAAAACCATCTTTTAAAAATGGGTAATCTCTACCTTACAATAAGGCAAAATCAGGAAAGAGTCACCAAACCTAGTCCTACCGGAGGGTGGCAGTTTTTTTTATCATTTTACCTACCTTTTGCCATTCAAAATTGCGGAAGAGTGGTGAGGGATATCCATCTGGTTTCTTTTTGCAAAGAGTCACCCACCACTATTTCTGCAGAGCAGAGATAAAAATAGCCTGCGGTGGGGTGGCTGAGCAAAAGGCCCCTGACAGTATGCAGCCTGTCCAACCTTTGCAGTAGCCTTCTCTCTTGCCCCTGGCTTTTTATGTTTTTTTATTTGTTGAAGGTGTGCCGTGAAAAGGTGCCGCCTTTAATGATCTACATTTGACAAGACGTGAAATTAACCTTTTCAGGAGTGTTTCCCATTGGGCATGAAACAACGGAACCAGTGATGATGTGACATTTTTGGTAGGTGAGCTCATCAAAGGAACCTGCCTCCAACCATCTCCCTGAAGACCCAGGGGTCTCGCTATCTCCCAGCTGCCAGGCCTCCTGAGATCCCACAGGAGGCAGGCAGCAGGGGACGGAGCAAGAGCAAGCACACTAGGTACCCTACGAATAATGAAGGTATCTCAACCCACCTCTAATTCAATCTTTTGCACTTCATTACACCTTGCTTTTTAATATTCCAGTCTGAAAGAGAAACACGGAATAAAAGACAGAGAATACAATTCCTGACTGTGGTGCCCCACAGATAGATAAATACAGGGACATTTGACTTCTGCCCCCTCTACACACACTTGACCTCGATGCCAGCATTTCCCAGAGTGCTCACAGCTAGTACTTTCTCTTGGGAAGGCAAGCACCTTCAGCATTGCTTCCGATGCCATGAAGCAACTTTAAACTGAGAGCAGGGGAAGTTGGATTCGGATTAGACTACTATCATATACTGTATTTGAGAATCTATCCTTGGATGGGGACAGGGGTGAGGTAGCACCTCTCAAAATCTATCCCTAAGGTTAGTAGTCAAGTAAGGGTGCAAACCTTGGTGGTTCAAACCCACTTGGAAGTGTCTTAGGAAACAGGCCTGGTGGCCTGCTCCCCAAACATCACAGCCTGAGGCGCCCTCCCCTCGGGGCCACAATGAGGAGGGACCCACTCCAGGGCAACCAACAACAACCAGGACAAGGGAGGTTGGGAGGAAAGCTCAAAATGAGATTTAAAAACAGGTGCAATGGGCCTCAAAGTGTCATAGGCCATCCTTCTAGGACAATATGCTACGTTAATTAAACGGGGGTGTTTTCCATGGCTCAGTTCTATTGTCTTACAATATGGCGTAGTCTGAGAAGTCTCCTGGAAGAGGGAGGATTCTGTTGGACTGTGAGGAGCCGTCCGAATGCTCTGGTAGGACATCCTAGTGCTAGAGGAAAGGCAGAGGCATGAACAGAGGCAGCATATTGGGAGACCTGAGGGGCTAGCTCTGGATGGAAGGTTTAGACAAGTGAGATTCAGATCAGGAAGGGAGGGTGTGGCCTGATAGCCGTAGACTAGATGCCAGCACACTGAGGTCTTATCCAGAGTCCATCCTTAAGGCACTAAGTAGTGTTTAAAGCAATAAGCACCCCTTACCTCATTGCTGAATGAACACGTTTGAGAGGCCGCTGACCTTATGGCACAATTCGGGGTGGATCTAAGTGGAATCAGCTCGAGAACCAGGATGCCAGCTCGGGACGCAAGGAAAATAGCGCAGGTGGGAGGCATGGCAGCCCCGAGTTAGGCAGCGGCTGGAGACTGGAGGCTAGGGAAAGTGGGAAGTGCGAGGCACCCCGCAGACTAACTAAAGACGGAAGGGTTAGAGTAGAAAGAGAGGGGAAACCACTGATAGCCAGGTCTTTATTTGGGGTTGACCATAGGAGCAAATGAAGCGGGTTAATTCGGGGTCTCTTGTCTTGACTTTCAGTCAATACAATTTTGTATTTTAAGACATCATTATTAGCAGTCTCCACCCACCGCATCTTAAACTAAAAGACTGGGCACTATTGCCTTTATAACATATCCCAAGTGCCTGGAACACAGCACGTACACAAAACAGGAGCCCAATAAGTGCCTGTGCACAAGGACAGTTCCATTTGGGAGAGAAGAGGAAGCCGGCAGTTGGAAGATGAGTGTATTCGTGGTGACGGATGTTGAAACTCAGGAGGGAGGCCATTCTGCGTTCTTTCCTAAAACCAAGGACCGCCTCCCTTCCCGAGTCACGTACGATGAGTCCCATATCTTCCTTCCTTCCTTCCTCGGGGCTATCAGCTCTACTTTCCAGTGAGCTCATTCACGTGATGGCCATGAAGACAGATTGGTCTTCTAGTGATACAACAGGAGAAAAGAAAGCCAATGAGCGAACCTCAGGGGTGCCTTAAATTAGGCAGCATGAAGAGAAAGAGGGGCACAAACCGAAAGGTTGAAGGTACGAGTCTACCCAGAGGCACCTCGGAAAAAGTCCTGAGATCTTCATCCAAAAAAAATCAGTCACTGAAAACTCTACGGGCCCAGTGCTGCTCTGATAGGCATGGGTTGGGATGAGCGTCAACCGACAGCAGTGAGGTTCACTAGAGTTAGAGCTGCCTAAGTCCTTGCCTACTGGATGCAACACATAAAATATGGGCCATGTCAGCCACCTGTAGACGCTCTCAGCTAGAAGATGTTTGCTGCCTACCTGAGAGGGACATTTACTCACCTGCAGAGAATGATAACAGTCACTCTTGACGATGGCTCACTTTCAGGACCCTGCCTATCAAAGAGCTATTCAGATGTACCTATTTATTACAAGATAATTGTATGAGCAATTAAGAATGTTTCTG
Source organism: Echinops telfairi (assembly GCF_000313985.2). NCBI lineage: Eukaryota > Metazoa > Chordata > Mammalia > Afrosoricida > Tenrecidae > Echinops > Echinops telfairi. The sequence continues at coordinate 19,447,140 of NW_022103905.1, forward strand.
GAGACAGAGAGAGGCCTGAGGAACCCTTCCATCCTCCATTCAAAATCTGCTTGACATAAGCTACTGCGACTTATACCAACAGAACCTTTCCTCTCATCAGGGAATTAGATTCCAGGATTTCCTGCGATTTATGGGCTATAATAAAAGATTCTTCTTTTCAATTTCCCCTTACCTGCCCTGCCCCTAAACACGGATCGGCCTGAAAGCGTGTACAAGGACAGATGGTCTCAAGGAGAAACATTAACGTTGCTTCAGGGCTCAGTTTGTACAGTCAAACAGCTCTGACCAAGCTTATGTTCCATCAGAAATTAATTCATAAAATGTGAAGGATGAGTTGAAACACAACAGCTCAACCTTTGGAGAAAGAGAGAGAGAGAGAGAGAGCCTTTCAGGTAAGTGCCCCTCAATTAAGAGTTCCATGAATGCCTAAGTCCTGCATGCTCTGATTTATCCCCACTGACGACAGTAGCTGGCAGTGGCTCCACATTAAAAACAACACCTAGTTGCCATCGGGAACCTTGCAACCCTCCATGTCTTACAGAGCCGAACTACCCCACGTGATAGAGAGTAGACCTACCCTGTGTGTGACAGCCTCGAACTACCCCGTGGCGTTCTCTTGGCTGTGAGCTTTACAGACACGGATTGCCAGGCCTTTTTTCAGTGGTACCACTGGGTGGGTTCAAAGCTGCCCACCTTTAGATTCATAGCTGATTATTACAAGCCCTTTGTGCCACTTCCAGATAGGTGCTTGGTTAAACCTTGTTCAAGGAGCAGTCTGTGAACTGCTGCCTTGCAGGGAGGGCAGGATCCTGCCCTGTAGCTGGCATCACGCTGGGTGCCAGTGAGCATCGAATAAGCCTGCTGCCCAGTGCCCTGGCATCCACGACGCCAGCTCTACATTTTCCTCGCCATGTTCACCTTCCCCCAACTCATTCTGCTGCTCTAGCTCAGTCAATGCGCTTGCTTCTTCCCCCTGGCCTGGTCCCAGGTGGTTGCCATGACAACACACCCTCAGAGCAAATGGGCCTTCCCTGGTGGAGTTGAGGGTAGGAGGGAGGGAGGGTGACCATGAGGCCTACAGCAGGGACTGGGAGGCAAGCCCCCATTCCCAGTCAATAAAGCCTCTGTACGCCACTGGACCAGCAGCAGCTGCTCAGTAAAACGGCGGACTCCCGTCACCAGAGTCCCTGCGTTCGCACACAAAGGAGCACCCGGGATGCTTGAGATGCCCCACTGGTCACAGCACTCACTGCTTTTGATGGAAAAGGACAAAATGGCTGGGGTCCAGTACCAAGGGTGATGTAACATGCCAAGCCTGTTTGAGAGGCCGATGTCTAAAAGCAGGCACCCTGAAAGTTCTCATATAGGAGGAGATACGGGGCATCCATCCTGGGATTGGGCCTGAGGGGGCATGGCTGGAAGGGCGCTGAAGTTGAGGCACCTGCGGTGGTGAAGGAGGAGGCAAGCAGGTATGTTGCATCGGGTTGCTGAAGTATGGATGGTATTTCTAGGGAACTGGTGGTACAATCTAGACAAGCTTGTGACCTTGTAACTCATTCCCAAGTGTAACTCCCTGAGCAGCCCTGGAACCTTATGGTTTAGCTACCCCTCGATATAGTAAAGGCCATCCAGGGTTAAGTAGCCTCTCTCTAATTGCTAGCATGAAAGGGGGCTTTGAAAACCTGCTTCTCTACTTGCAGGACAAAGAGATGGGCTTTATGCACATTGCATCCTTTGCATCCATGACTAGTACATGGGACATACTCAATAAACCGTTAGATGAATGAGTGCAGATGCTATAGGTAAAACCAGCCCCCCTGCTCCCACCCCAACGCAAGGCACTGCCACCTCCCAAACAGAGGATCTGCAAGCAGACCGCTGCAGCTTCAACACAGTCAAGACACGTGCCCTCACACAGGACTTTTGCCAATCTCTTTGGCCAAAGCCCCTAGACGAGGAGACAACTTTGAACCCTGTTGCTGTAAGTGATTCCTCAAGACTTCCCCTGGCCCCCACCCCCACCCCCTCAGCCTCTGCAGCAACTATCTTCTCTCAAACTGCCCTGTTGGTACGGCACTGCATTTGGATCTCACGCACTGCATTTGGATCTCACGAGCACCGCCCCTCGGCCACTCCCAGCGTGAGACGCCCTCCTCTCCCCAGCTAGATGGTATGTTTTTTTGGAAGGAGCCACGATGCACATCCCTGTATAACTTCAAAGGCCCCTCCCTGGATGCAGTGGCTCACGGCCAGTCATGCTAATGGCTCCTGTCCCCAGGCCCAGCACAGGGCCCAGGCGAAAGGACGAAAGGAAGAACGATGCTAGTTCGTAAGCAGCGTATCCCCTCTCCTCTTCCAACTGCATAAGGGTACACCGAGAGCTCCACGTCTCCATCCCAGTGTGCGGACATCGACACGCTCACTGTCAACGTGCAAGGATGTGCTCCCAAGAACAGCCCGCGACAAAGTCTATGGGAGAACGATGTGTGTCATTGAACGTCAGCACCACAGCTGGGTTGTCATTGACCACGGGAGGAATGGGGAGATGACCCTGAACCCTGTTCAGAGGTGTGCTCCTGAGCTACAGGACCCAGTTCCAAGCACCAGGCTGGCCATAAACCAACGGAATACTAGAGCGTGGCCATCTAGTTTGACAACGCTGGGTCTCTCCTTAGAGACAAAGGCATATCCCATGCCTGCATGCTGAGGAGCAGCTGCTGTTCCTAAAGGAACCCCAGCTCTGAAGTAGACGTACACCCTCTTCATTTGAGGTGCAGTGAAGGGTTATCCTTTTCCTAAAAGAGGCCTGGGGGTGAGTGCTAAGCCCTCCGAAAGTCCTCTCTGGTAAGAATGTCTTTGTTTACCTGGGGACTTGGGGCCAAAGCAGAGTGATTAGTGGTGGCTCTGGGCCACACTGGAATCGTCTAGGTAACAATGTGATTCAAGGTGGGGGTCATGCGGTCTCAACTTGACCTCTGAAAGGGACTAGAGACTATGATGAGCTACAAAGGGCAGTTAAATGTGTTTACATGAGCAAACTCCAATAACACCTGTGGACCCAAGGCCCAGGTGAGCTTCCCTGGTCAGCAGTACTCTGCATGCCTTATTAAACATGGCTACCGCTAGATTAGGGGTGTCCACCACTGCAGTGGGAAGGACAACCGCCAGCTCATCCTTGGCACGCTCATCCAACCTGCCCTGTAGGCCCCTTCCCTAAGCTGATAGCACCCGTAAGTTTTCCCTGTAACAATCCATATCCAGGAGGACATGAGCTTCCGGGAATTCTGTGAGCCATTCCAGTTCTCAAGCCTAAGGGGGTTCTTGTCAAGCCTAAGGGAGTCCTTCAAACTTGCCTTTGGTATCAAAAATGAGAGTAATCTTCAGGGCTCTTAAAATTTGGACCTGGTTTAAGAGGGCGTGGGGCTAGGGACCGAAAGATGGCAACGGCCCAGTGAGAACAGGAGAGAGAATTAAACCGAGATGAGACGAAGTACAATGTTTAATATGGAGCCTCGCATAGAAGGTACGTTCTGCCCACTTTCCCTTTTATGATCAAAAGACAGTGTCAGACTCCCAACGGGCAAGGTGAGCATGAGTTTACGTACTAACCTATGGTGAACAATTTCACTTTTTTCTCTACCACTCAAAGAGCCTGCTGCTAGGGCAGGTCGAGCTTCCGTCTCCCCCTCACTCCTACAACAACCTTACTATAGAATGAAGGCCTTTTTGCAAATTTACATTCCCTGACAGGGATGACGCACCCCGGATGCAAGGTAAGCATGGATTCACTTTTGCTTCCTTATTAATCTCTAATGAATACTTTTGTATTTTCACTTTGGTGAAAGATGTGAAATCCACATGAAGATGTTCACTGGAGTTAGAAGGGAAGCAGGAGTGCGCCTCTGCTTGCTTTGATTACTCGTCATCCACCCTCATCGACCTATAGTGATTTAGATAAAGATGCCTGATTTTGTAGCATACAAGAGAAAATTTTGTATCACAGCATGACCGATCAAGAGCATAATAAACTTTTTCAAAATGTTCTGGAACCACACTGCACTGATGAAACGATCTGGTCTCCTGTTTACTAGATGTAGCTCTGAAATGATTCTTGTAGCATTTGAGAGCTTCAGTCTCTTCATCCTTAACATGGGCATATCTGCCCCCTAAGACTGCTAAGAGGATTAAGCAGTTAATGCATATGTAATGTTTAGTGTACTGCTTGGCATGTAGTACAAGCTCAATAACTATATCGCTATTATTTAAAAAAAAATAAGAACACTACATTAGAGCTTTTCAATTCCAACACTCCAGGTGATTGATTGCCAATCGGGTTTCTTGTGAAAACAGTGAAAAGCGAGCCGATATCACCAAATCAAGTAAGATCACAGTCGTCCTAGTGTTGAGAGCGGACAGACAGTCTGGCCACCCGAGCTCCAGCGCTGGCCTGGACATGCATGGAACCACACAGGCCTCTCTCTCGCCTGCTTCAGAATGGAGTCGGCAGAGTTAGCGGTAAGAACATCCCAAGTCCCTTCCAGCCATTACATTCTAAAGTCAACACCAGGGCAGCTGTGATGGCAAAAGTCAACACAGTACATTTTATAAACCATAATTAGAGGACAGCGTGATCGGGGTCTATTGGCTACATTATGTAATTAGCCCTCTGCCTCCAGGGAGAGCCTGCCCGTGTACAATTATGCAATCACACTTTGAAAGGCAAGATACCAATTCACATCACAGAAAAGAGCAAGGAATCACTTGAGCCCTTGTTTTCCACCTAGGAATGTTGTTCAGGAAATTGCAGCCTGTACCTGATCGCGCCAAATACACGCGGATAGACCAGTTGCCACCCAGCCAGCTCTGCCTCCTGCTTGTCCGTTTCACTCCTTATGGTTCTCAAGGCTCGGACCTTTCCGAAATGGATCACTAGGCATTTCTTCTGCAGGGACCCAGGTGGATTAAAACAGCCATCCTCTTGGCTGGCAGCCAACCACTTAACCACGTGCGCTGTGTGGTCCTGTAGGGGAAGCAGTGACAGGGCTATTCGAAGTGACTTTGTATGAGCCCCGTAAGCTCCGTCCTGCTCCACCCGGGCTTTCCTCCAGCACTTCCTCGCAGCCCACATCCGTAGTGCCTCATCCAGAGTCCTCAAACTTGAGATTGCACCAGCGTCGCCCTGGGAGCTTGTACAAAAGGCAGACTCTCCTTCCTCCAGATGGATCTGCAGGTCTGCTGGGGGCCCAGGAAGGTGCCATTTTCAACAGCCTCCCCAAATCCCCCTGATATAGACAGTTCACCCTGTGCAAACTCCTCCCTGGGAGAGTCCTTGTGGGTAATCAGAGGGGGGAAAGGGAGAGGATGGACCACCTTTGCAAGAAGCCCAGCCTCTGTGCTTTCCTGAGTCATCGGGAAACGAGGAGAGCGAATGCCTTCTCCATTCATTCACTGTACCGGAGCCGAGCAAATTCCCTGAATTTCTAAGAGGTAAGATAATTTGGGAGCAATAAGCATTCTCCAAGCTCCGCACTCCACTCCTTGGTCCTTTGTACCTTCTGCTGCTTCATTACTTGCCCAGAGCTGGTGACTCATCCCTCCTCATCTCCCCACAGAGACAAACAAGATTCACTTTTGTTCCAAGTTCATCAAGCATAGAGATGCTGAGTCTAAGGCAATTGGGGGTGGTGGTGGTGGGGGGGTGTAATTAAGGATCCAGAATGGTTCACAAACTATTCAAACACTCAGCTCAAATGGCTCTTCTTCCAAGAAGCCTTCCTTGCAGACAGCCCCTCCCTGAGAATCAGTTATAGATTTCCCTCCTCCGTGACAACACAACCCTTACCATAGGTGGTAGGTGTCACGATGCATTGCTACTGCTCTAATTAGGCTGTGAGCTTCTTACAGGTTACCACCGCACCCCCAAATGTCTTCTGCTTACCTGGTGAGGAACCTACTGATCTGGGCTCAACTGTCATTTCCTCAAAAGAGCCCTCCCTGACTTAAGTAAAATCGCCTATTATGGATGCTCCTGGCACCACCTTTCTCTCCTTTTCAACACATATAATGCACCTGCCATTTTCTTTATATGCCAGTGATGGCCTGATCAATGTCTGTGTCTCCCACTCCTTCTATGAGGGCAACAAAGGGACCTGACACAAAGAAAGTAACTCAGAAAATACCCCTTGAATGAATGAATAGATTTAGAGGTCAATACTGTCAGCCTTAGAGAGGCTGATGAGAGAATACGGGGCAGTGTGAGATACCTGGATAGTCTGATGTTGGCTGCTTCCTGTTCTTCTATTCAAGAAATGCAATATAATATTGAGCTCACAGCAGCACAATGCTGACTTCAAATTGGGGAGCAAAAGGGCCCTTCAGAGCACAGGAACAGCCCACCAAGAGTCTGTTCAATGCTAGACCAAGAGCTTGATTTCTAAATGGAAAACTGTGGGCCTATTATTTACTATAAAATGAACACTTTAAGAGTTCTTTTGTTCAGAGTAATTGATAACGATAGAAGCATACACATATCCAAATGTACAAGTCTAAAATCTGTTTAATAGTGACTGCATACATGATTATATAAAAAGCATTAAGTCAGATTAACTCTAACCAATGCCAAAGGGCCTGTACTTTTAATAGTTTTCCATTCAGAGATATGGTGTTGCCTCTCTAACTATCTAACTTCCTGCCCTCAAGGTAGTCTCCACCCATGGCAGAATTTCCTTGCAAGCGGTCATGGAAGGAAATATCTGGGGAAATTCACGACACCAATGTCACCTACTTGCCAAATCCTCATGAAGATGTCTCACTTGTCCCCTCTTCTTTGACATCATAGACCTCACTTCAAGACTTTTCGTGGTGCTGTCCTTCTAAATGTACACAATTAAAGCAGAGTAAGTGGCACCAGGACTTGTTTTGTAAATCTGACTGATCTGGCTAATAGAGACCATTCTTAGAAGAATAGGCTTACAGTGCCAACTATTGGGATAGACCACATTCCATTCTGCCATGCATCTATCTATCTGTCTATCTATCTATCTATCTATCTATCTATCTATCTATCAATCATCTAGCTATCTAGCTATCATCTATCTATGTGATCCTATAGGGATAGTTCATTTAACTCCAGATACATCACCCAATAAAATAGCTGACCAGTGGTTAAATCCATTCTTTTTTTTAATCCGTTCTCACACTGGTAAGACACAGAAGCAAATATTCTTGAAAAACAAACAAACAAAGAGATTTTAGTTTGATAACAAAAAGTCACTGAAAGCAATTTTGGGGCCATTCCCTTGACCATGTGTAAACCCTTAACTTACTGTACATCATTTTGGGTTGGCCTTTTCTTCTTTTTGTTTATTCCTCCCTTCTAATGATACATCTTTCAGTAGAAACAGTGACATTTGGATCTTTTTTGTCCCTGCTTCAGAGAGATACACAAAAGCAAAAGAAGAAAAACAGCTACGCATTGAATGAGGCTAATGGCTCATATTGTTCATTCAGTGGTAAGCCAGTTACAAAAGAAAGAAAGAAAACAGTTAAACACCCAGTTGTGAGAGCAAATACTCACCCAGATTCTAGGCACTTACATAAACCCTAATCTGGTGGCTGTGTCCCCTTACAAAATAGGAAAACACACCTGGCAATGGCCACAAATAAAAAAAGGACAGAAAGGATAAAAACTCTGAAACTCCTTAAAAGCTGTGCACGCCAAAAGAAAAGTTGTGCAAAATGGAATTGGGTGGAGACTATAATAAGCAGGGAGCCATGCCATCCCCCAAGGACAGAGAAGGAAAAAGAAATTTCAGAAAGGATAACAAATTAGTTTAGCAAAGTCACAATGAGAGAGGGCAGACCAAAATAAAGGCAGAGGATGTCGCGTCCAGGGAAAGAGGAAGGGGCGAGTGGAAACAGCTGGAATTGTTCAGCTGTGTCAACATTCGGCTGTTTCACAGATTGACTGGCAAAGTGTCATCTGAAACCAATTACATTCCCAAAACCCCACGGACCCAGTTCATAACATTGATTAATCCACATTGTGGAAAAGTCCCCAAGCAAAACTAGAACAGCTGTCAGCCCTTGGAGCTCAAAAGAGAGAGAGAGAGAGAGAGAGAGAGAGAGAGAGAGAGAGAGCAGCAATTGCTTAAAAAGCAGAAGAAAAGCTCTTCTTCTTGAAATTGTGGTGACTTGTGAGAAGGTCTGTCTAGCGAAATAGGAGATAAATTCAAAACCGGTCCTGTCCCATTTAAAAGTCTCTTAGGTTTATTTAAGAACAAATAATAGTTAGCGAAGCACGGATCCTGTGAATATAAATCCAAAATCCATTCCCAAAGTCTGAATATCACAGTCTCAAAGTCTGACAGATCCGTTCTGGGAATTAGCAAAAGAAAACAACACCAATCTCACTACCGTCAAGTCCTTGTGATGCACAGGGACCCTGAAGGGCAAGGCAGAAGGGCCTGGAGGGCTTCCCAGGCTGAAAATCTGTTGGGGAGCCGAAAGCCTCATTGTTCCATTGCTATGATGGTCTCGAACTGCCAACCTTGTATTTAGCAGCCTGATGTGTACCCCCAGATGCCACCAGGATGCCTCGTGTGTTCATTAGCATACATACATATACACATACACATACATGGGGGACCGTCAGAAAGTTTGAGGAAATCCCATTGTCTTGGCGATTTCCCTGGCCTAACTCGTTGGGTCTCGGAACCCGCCTGGGAGCTCAAGACGCCCCCGTCCTTCTCTGCTCTCTCTTTCCTCCCAGGATGTTCTTTCCCTGCCGCAATAAAATCTTTCCCAACTTCACAAAGAAAGAAAGAAAGAAAATTCCATTATCTTTTAATTCCAATTTTCCACGGACTTTCTGAAAGCCCTTTGCATACATTTATATTGCTATTCTGTATTTTTGTTGCACTTTCTTATTCTCTTTAATGCATCAACCTATCCTTGGGGGGAGGATCAAACTGTAGCTCTATTTGATAAATGCATTTTCTAATCAAGAAATATTTTAATACCTGTTGCTACATTTCAACGGTGTACAAACCCTAAACGGACTGCCATGGAGTCGGTTTGAGGTCTCAGTAACCCTGTAGGTCAGAGTCACGTGCCCGCGGGGTTTCCAGGGCGGTAAATGCATAGGAGCAGAAAGCCTCTTCTCTCTCCTACAGACAGTTGGGTTCCCATTTGCTGACTTTGTGGTTAGGAGCTCAACAGCCACTTACGACCTCTACAAAGTCCCTGATTTACCAATGCCTGGCTTATGCTTGAGTCAAACACACACTGGGTCAGAGTCCCCTCTGTGGGCACATTTCCTGCACCCTAACCTAGTGTGGGGTTGAAGTTACACCCTTATGCCTCCTGGGAACCCACATTTTCCAGAAAAGCCTCTGATGTAAAAAAGACCCAAAGTAGGCCCGAAACTTAGCCTTGCCTGTGACTCTACCACACTTAGAAATTCAGCCCCCGGGTACCACCAAGGAGATCTCCACCCCATAGAAGCTGCCATGGAAACCTGCTTAGAAGCTCCTTTTCCAATACCCTGGCCACAAACTACCCCACTGTGAGCTTCTGATGTTGGAGGTGTTTCTGATTCTTCAGTTGGATTTTCCCTGGAAAAAAAAAAAATCATACTAATCCATTCAAATGTTTATTGAATGTCCATTTGTATTCAGCTCTGGGTTGGGCTCACAAAAGCAACTTCTGGTTTGCAAGATGTTTTAGTCAGTGATTTGTGTCATCAATGAGTAAACTGAAGCTCTGAATGGGTTTAGTGGCCGCCCAAGACCATACAACTGGTAAGAGCGAGGGCTCACATCCACAACTATCTGGTACCTCAGTCTGTGCTTCTCCCACAAAACCATGTGACCACACGGTGCTAGAGATGGCTGTCACACCCTAGCCGATGAACCCAACAAGCAGGCAAAATTAGTTCTTAGGGGGGACACAGATTCCAAGCTACCAAAAAAAAGTGTGCATTGGACTTTAGGAATGCTAATTGAACCTTAAGAATACAAGCTGCTGGATCTATTCGTATTCCACTCTAATTTTGAGCCTTCCTCTGTAGAGAACCTGTCACAATCGAATGGGCACTCCTGCTAAGATGTTGCTCTGTAACTACAGGCTTTAGAGACTTGAAATATGTCTGCATAAACTGATCCTTTCGCTTCTGTTTCATGGCATGAGCCAGTGGGACTAGCACAGGACTGTTTCTCTCTAATTCATATCATTCAATTGGTACATTTGTGGATTTGAAAAAGAAAAGGGGGGCCCACAATTCATGGTGTCACAGAAAGAACGACATGTCCACTCTTTAACTGCCAGAACTGGTAGATCAAGATCAACAAGAGTAACCAGTTATTTCAAATGCCAGGAAAAATTGCTACCAAATATTATTTTTCAAATGCTATATAAATTTCAAGTGCTATCTTCGGAGCTTTGCAGGAGGTGGCATTAGCATTTCGCTCTGAAGAATTTGAGGACTCAAGGCATGTGTCCGGGACTGTTGGTCACTGGTGGATCCTCACCTTCCATGTGGGAGGTAAGATCATGGAAACAAAAGATATTGACCTTGTCAAGGACTTGCCTGCACCATCAATGTTCGTGGAAGCAATGGTCAAGAGGTCAAAGGACATGTTGCATTGGGAACGCCTGCTGCACAGCATTTCTGTAAAGTGCTGAAGAGCAAGGATGTCACTCAGGTGCACCTGACCATGGTGCTTTCAATGCTTCATAGGCATGTGAAAGTTGGACATTGAATAAGGAAGACAAAGAAGAACTGATGCACTTGAATTTTAGGGCTGGCTAAGAATATTGAAAATGCTGTGGACTTCCAAAAGAATAAACATATCTGTTTTGAAAGAAGTATGGCCAGAGGCAAGAATGGCAAGACCTGGTCTCGATCCTTTGGACATGTCAGCAGAGACGAGTCCCTGGAGAAAGACATCATGCTTGGTAAAGTAGAGGGGCACCCCAGAAGAGGAAGAGCCTGGATGAGATGGAGGGATACGGTGCCTGTAACAATAGACTGGCACATGGGAACACTTCGGAGGGTGGGGCAGAATCAGGTGGGGTTTCCTTTGGCTGTTCACAGGTTGTTATGGGTCAAACTGACTCGATGCCACCAAAAACCAGCAACACAGGTGGGGGACCAGGTTTGCACCCCAGCCAATGCACTTCAAGCACAGCCATACCTGTCTGTCAGCGGAGGCGCGTGTGTGGCTATGATGCGGAACGGGGTTCAGTGCCATTTTCAGACACGAAAGAAAGATCTGAAGATCTAGTTCCCAAATCAGCTGCTGAGCCCGAATGTGGTTCCATCGTGCGCTGCTGGATTCAGAAACAGCAGTGGTGTGCCTCCGTTTTGTTTCTCTCACCCAAGTGCGTGCCACAACCCCATGGACGATTGCATGCCTATGAACATGAGCCCCCTGAGACCCCAAAACTATTTTCTTGGTTGGGAACTAAAGGCTGATAAAGATGATCACTTTGAGGTGGATAAGGATGAACATGAGCCCCAGGTATCTTTAAGAACGGTCAGTTTTGGTGCTGGTGCAAAGCAGAAGCAATGAATGACGAAGGCGGCCCCATGAAAATAACTTTGGCAACCATGGAAATGTCTGTACAACCAATGGTCTCCCTCGGGGGCTTTGAAATCACGCCCCCAGCAGTCTTACGGGTGAAGGGTGGCTCAGGGCCCATGCACATTAGTGGGCATCATTGAGTAGCAGTGGACGAAGATACGGAGTCAGAGGATGAAGCGGAGGAGGCTGTGAAACTGTGAAGGACATCGGGAGAGCGGTCTGCCCCCACACGCAGCAACAAGGTTCCCCAGAAAAAGAGTAAAACTTGATGATGAAGAAGATGATGATGATGATGAAGAAACTGAAGGAAAAGCTCCAGTGAAGAAACCTATATGGGCTACTCTGGCCAAGAAATGCACAAAAATCAAACTAGGATGGAAAAGACTCAAAATCATCAACACTAAGATCCAAAGGTCAAGAATCCTTCAAAACAAAGGAAACAAACAAACAAAAAAAAACACTCCCCAAACACCTAAAGGACCTAGTTCTGGAGAAGACATTAAAGCAAAAATGCAAGCCAGTACAGAAAAGGCCCCTTGAACAGCACTTGAAAGGCACAACTGATCAATTAAGCCCAACGATGGGGAGAGGAGAGACAAAGTTAGTCTACGCTGAGTATCATCAACAATTCAGAGGCAAGTCTTCTTGTATAATCTCCATCCCCCCTTCCACCCGCCATGCCCCCTTGCAGGCAAGAAGCAATCTGTTATTCTGTTTCCTAGAGCACTTCCCCTTGACTCAGTGCACCAGACTCGGCTCTCTCATTTTTACCTCACCTTTCCGCTCATGTCTTATAACCGTGGGGCTCCCAGCAGTTGAATAGCTATTTGACTAAGGAGACAAAACAAAACAAAAGCACCTAATCAAAACCCGGCGAATCAGCATGGTCCAGTACACCAAGCAGTCACGGCCGTGGCTCAGAAGTGGGCATCATTGGGCTCTACTCAGCACAAGGTCACCCCGAACCGGTGGTCGATACTAGGATATGATAACTCAAGGGCATCGTGACGTTAATACCAGCAACGACAAAGATGTAGAGATGGAGGCAGGGAGGACAGGCTATTCAGAGACCGAGTGAGCACTAAGAAATCGCTGAAGTCTCTAGACGTAGCCTCTTTCGCTTTTCACTACTGTTTTACACCCTAGAGGATATTTATAAATATTGTTTTTTAAATGCTCATGGTGTCACAGATAAAGAGCACCAATTGCTCCCAACAGAACGCTAACTACAATCCGTGTTCATAAGAGCAAATTGCTGTGTATACATGGACAGCATTGTAAATGAGGGGAAGAACATTCCCAATTACAGATGACTGAGAGAAAGCCCAACATTTCCATGTGTGTTTTCCCTGAAGATCTCATCACCTGTACCACGCCCCCTTCTCCTAGTCCCCTCAATAGAAACTGCATTCATAAGCTTACAAAAAAGACAACAGGAACTTCGTTTTTTGTATGGTTTAGCACCTGGGAAAATTCCTAGAATGAGGCGTGTAAAAGCACTCCCATTTCTATATGCTTAGCTACGGCAAGAATCATTTGATGTCAAAGTTTATAGCTCTAAGTGCTAAATGGGGAAATCATCAGTCCTAGGGACTAAACCTCTGAATAAATCTAGTGCAAAGGGGCTAACATTTTTATAACAACTTGAACCTTAAAAGAACCTAAATACAATTTTATGGAAGATGCGTCCTCCCTGGTAACTGGTTTTTATTTTCTTAGAAAAATTTCCTGTTTTACAAGGTCCATTTCTATTCATAGCACCGTGTTTCTGTGAACTACTGGGAAAGATGGGTCCAGATACATACCAAGGGCTACCACAGAACCCGAAGCAGGCCCAAAGGAGCACAAGTATATTGTTATCCTTTGATGCTGCTTGGCTTACCTGGTCCCTCCAGGTTGGTAATCATTATGAGGATTAGAGGAGTTAATACATACAAAGCACTCAGAACAGGGCCCAGGCTGGGGAAAGTGCGAGACTAATGCAAGATGTTTAGCGTGAATGCTTCCATTCTTGGGGAGTTCCAGGAAAGCGAATTCCAGGGAGGTTTTATAGCAAACAAAATCATTCTAAAGGCATGACTTCCGGTGAGTTTCCACTGCCGCCAAATGCCTCTTTTTTCCTAACACACTGCAGAGAAGTTGAGCAAGGGCAGCCAGTATGTATCTGTTCTGAAGTTCAAGGAGCAACTGGCTGCACAAGCTCTCTTCTCCGTTCTGTGTTCTACATGGCTCCTCTGAACACCTTCTTGAGTTTCCCGAGCAAAAGAGTGTTTGTCGATTTAAGACAAGGTAGGGCGCAGTGAGCGGGTGTGCTGTTTGTCATGGTGGACGTCCTTATTGCTCCTGTTTTATTTAAAACCAAGACATCCAATGACCTTGGAGGATTATTAACAGCACACGTCTCAAAAATATGGACTCTCTCGGGGCTAGAATGGGTATTAAAGGTTGTCCAGGCCCATTTCCTAGCAGCACGATTAGTCACTGCTCAGTGGTTCCCATTTCTCAAATGGTAGGAACTGCTTAGCTTTTTCTAGTTCTGGACTGAGACTTACAAATCCAAGAGAGTTTCAATGAGGCTGTTCTCGGGGATAAAGGGACAAAGACTTGTGAAGAGGCTGGAAAATCCTCAAGTTGACATTCTCATCTCAATTGGTCCGGTATGTGACTTGAAGCAACCCGAAACAAACAAACAAACAAACAAACAAACAAACAAACACTCACTGACCTTGAGTCAATATCAGGTCGATGGGGATTCAGAGCTACCCTGCAGGATAGAGTAGAACTAACTGCCCCTTTGGCTTTCCAAGGATATACAACTAATGAGAACAGACAGCCTCATTTTCCTCCCACAGAGTGACTAGGTGGGTTTGAACTGCTGACCTTGTGGTTAGAAGCTCAATGCCTAGCCCACCACAAGACCAGGGATCCAATCTTCAGGTTCAAGACAGGCAATCCATGCTGCAAACCCATAAGGCTGGGCCTTCTGGAATGACTCCGTTTCGCCAACATGTATTCCCAACACAAATGCGAATCGTTGTCAAGTTCACTGATGACTTTCTAAAGGCCTTACCGGGTTCGTTTTCTGAAGATCACAGTCCGTTCCATGAATACAAGATATTATTTGTTAGTTTCTGTCCAGCAAAGTGTTGCCTTCTCACTGGTAGCTGAGCTTAATCACAAAACGTGGGGTGATAAGGAAGTTCTAGTAGCTCAAAATCAGTGCCACCTTCAGAATGGAGACCAGGCAGACATTGGTGTTCTTGCTGTTATCACTGCCCTAGGACCCCCACAGCCATGCCAACAAACTTTGATCTCACCTCTCCTGGGGAACCCTGAAGGAGCAGCCCTGTGCCCTTAACTGCAGCCTTTAATGCAGTACTGGGTATATGTACGGTACCGTTTGCACGTCTAAAATAAGATCAAACAATGATGAGTGATACCCATTAAAGAAATCACTTGAGAAATTAAAACCATCCATAAGCAATCCCTAAGAAATTCTTTCCTTCCAAGCATACATTGTGCATCTATTCTATATGGGATCCTGCCCTGAATGAGAGCAATGGTCACTTCTTAACTACAGGCGGTTCAACATCTGCAAGTAGACTGAGAGAGAACCACGGCCCCAAACTCTCTCCTTAGGCCTGAAATGCATTGAGATGGAAATGCTTGTAAAAACGTATAGTCAAAAAAGAAAACAACAACTTTCTTTCTTGTTAACCTATCTACCAATTCCTTTTTTTAAAAACCAATTCCTTATAAATCACCAAAGTCACCTTTCTTTCCGGAAATTGCTTTGCTGTCCGCACCGAGTGGATGGAAGACATCATTCCATCACTGAGCCCTGAGGTGGTCATGAGCGGTGGTGGCGGGTATGAATTGCACTGATGCGGATTCAGAGTGACCCTGTGTGGAAGACTCCTGCAGATGTTTCCCAATATTCTACGCTTCATTCCCCTTGTCTCAGGTGAAGGTAAGACCAAGATTCTCAACCAGTGGGATGCAAGGAATCCCCAGGAAAACCATGATATATTCAAATCTTTGATGTAGGATCAGTTGGTCACTGAGCAATGGCTACTATTAAATTGTCTGGCCTATCAGAAACCAGAACTGCTAGTTATTACTTTTGGTCTGGGGAGTATGTATGAAAAAGTTACTGAGGGGACCCCAGAGATATGGGGGGAGAGCCTCAGGCTCGCTCCATCAGGCATCTAGGTCTTTAAGCAGTTAGTTAGCTCTCTGAGTTTCTCTGCCCTCCAACAAAGTCTACGGGGAGTGGCTGAGGGAGGCTGACTAGATTTTGCCCCTTAGTGTTGAGGAAGGAGCGATACTCTTCCTGAACGGTCATTGGGGGGTGTCCAGGGGTACTCCTCAACCACGTAAGCACATAGCACGTGGATGGCAGTGGTGATGAAGGTGATGGTCCTTGGTGTCATAGTGGCCCCATGTGACAGAGCATGACTGCCTTATCGGGTTTGCTTGGCTGTCATCCTTACAAGAACAGAACACCAGGTCTTGGTCCCACAGGGTCACTGGATAAGCTGAAATCACCGGCCTTTTGGTTAGCCAAGTGCTTTAACCTTTGTGCCAACAGGGCTCCTGGAAGGATAGTGGCAGTTGCTGTCATATCTCCCCCAAACTTAGTGGTTGGTTAAAAACATGCAATCTCCTTTAACCGATTCTTGTCTCATTTTCACCCCAAGACCACATATTTTGCAAGGAGTCCTGGAGCTGAATACCATTGAGTTTTCCTGTCCAAATTAAAATATGCAAAGAAAGCAGAGAAACCCAGTGTTCAATGTGCCGGGTGTGGTTTACATACTACATGCATGGATGTCAGTGGTCCTCTGATACGAACACAACCTGCCCAGCCCTACCAAGCCATCCAAGCCACACATCTGAGAATCCCTGGGATACGTGTAACATGGTGATGGGAGTCTCCAGCCAATGGCCTTGGTTATTATGAACCTGGTTGAGTTAGTTAATTGTGCCAGCCTGGCCGATAATCACATGTGGGGCTAATTGAAAGGCGGAGGGATAAATGGGTGGTGAGCCTCGCCTTTCTAGTTCTCGGATCTCTTGTTTTGTGATGGTTGCACCGGGTGCAGCTGCCTTAGCAGTTCCCTGCTTCAGCTTGCAAGATTGACTTCCTACAAGACATCCCCAAGGAGAAGCTACATGGACTTATCCCGATGCAGCCCTGGGTGCTGGAGCAGCCGTGTGGAGACCCCTGCCAGTGCTGAGATGCTTGTTCGTTCACTGACTCAGCTTTCCTCCTGCAGTCGGCATCATTGCCTCTGTTTTGTGAGGTGGAGGACTTTGTGGACTGGTGTTGGGTTAATGGGTTAATGTTGGACTTGTGGGCTTGGGCAGCATTGGGTTGGGATGTTTTCATGATGCACATTTTCTTTACATAAAACTCTCTCTTTTACATGAGTCGCTGTGGATTTGTTTCTCTAAAGTACCCAGACTAATACACTGGTGTTAGCACTGTGCCTACAGGTGAGGTAGAAGTGGAAGCCTACGCAGCAGTGAAGAAGCAGGGACAGAGCTAGGGCTCTTGGGGAGAAGGGACCCTTCGACTCTCACTCAGGTCTGCTGGCGTGAGAGGCAGGATCCAGCCCAGGCAGGGAGCAGAGCACCACAGTTCATCAGAAGGGAGACATGGGGACTAGGTGCACCCACGGAGCCCGGAGGTGTGGCGCATCAAGACACATTCCAGGCCACAACTCGCGGCGAGGATCCCGATGCTGAAGTGTCACCAGGTTTGTTTAAAACGTGCTATGCTCTCGGCATTTGAATCCCAGCCAACCCACCCCTTCAACAGCTGGCTCCTGAGAGGAAGTGGCAAACACCAGCCCCCACAGCCAGAAGCATTCACCCAGGAGGGCCTCTCCCGCCTTGTTTCAATGCCTGCTCTTCTTATCCGATGACTCTCTTTCTTATTTCCTCTTGACTTCAGCCTTCGCACATGACCTACGATCTACCGTCTCCCCCGGAATTGCCTCAGCATCACTTCCCTAGCCAAGCAGTCCACTCTTGTGCTGAGCCCCGCCCTGGGTGAGTGGGCCAGCTGGGGCCACACCTGTCCTGGAAAGTCCTCGGGGCCGCTGTGAATTCAGGCCCCGGGACACTGGGGAAAACAGATGCTCAAGCACCAAGAAGAAAAATGATGCTGAAGCTGAAGCAAAACCGTCCTTATCATTTTCAAAATGTCTCTTTTCAGCTGCAGCCAATGGAGGAGACGTCTTCAATTTTCCTATTCATCAGTGTGGCGAGAGCTCCCTCACACCTGCAGATCCACCCTCCATCCCCACTGGTTCTGCTCTCGGTGGGAGTGGCGACGAATGCCCAGGGCACTAGAGTGGAGCCTGCTCACTGCTAAGCCCCAGTGACTAACAGGCAAGATCTCCACTGTTCCGCATGGAATTGTATCCACCAGAAGGAATGTTGACGTCCTAACTCCTCACCCGAGAGCATGACTTTGAGCGGAAAGAGGATCTTTGGATTAAAAGAAGGGCATGCTGAAGTATGGTAGATTCTCATCCAACCTGGGTGCCACCCTTATAAAACCAGAGAAGGCACAGCACCATGGGAAGATGCAGCATTTTTGCTGCTTCGAGGCACCCGCTTTGTGGTATGTTTGTTACCGCATCCTGGGAAACGAATACGATTGCTTTTGCAAATAACCTGTAAATAACCTCCCTCATACTCTGGGGTTTTTAATTAGCAGGCGGTCCTCAGGTTTCTGCCCTTGGGTGGTTATCAGGCCCACCTGGGTCATGGCTCCAGAGGGTGGAAATGAGAGACCTCGTTGAGGTGGCTGACATGGATCGGACTTGCACTCCATCATCACTTACTTGTGAAGCTCTATAATGTGAGCACATGTACACACGTGTGTGCACCTGTACACGTGTGCCTTGGGGGGGGGGTGCGCGTGTATCAGCTTAGTAAGTACATTGTCCCTTTGGGATATGGTTCTTGTGGGGCATCTTGTTCCAGGAGTCTATCTGAATGCAGAGATGAGTGGGAGGTTTGGACAAAATTCCATCCCAACACCTATTTCAATGGAAAAGAACGTCCTATGGAAAAAGCAGGGCAGATATCATTATCTCCCCTTTTGAGATGGGGACTCTCAGGTCCATCTGAGCTAAATGAGGTTAATGGATTTTTCCCAGAGTCCCACAGCTACTAGAACAAAGCGACGTCATGACCCGAGTCTTCCATTTCTAAACTTCCTCTGATTACACCCCAGCTGCTCAGATTTCTAGCCTTTCTTTGCCTCAGCACACATGCCCGGTGGGGAAGGAGAGATTCGTTTCTGCAAGGCAAGAAAGGCCCACGCCACACCACAGGGTCTGGTGAACACTTAGCGCCTGAGGCTGCTAGCCAGTTGCCAACGGTCAGCTCTGACTCATCGTGACTCCACGTGTGCTGAAGTAGAGCTGCGTTCCCTAGGATGTTCAACGGCAGCCTTCTGGTTGAGTTGGGCCTTTCTTGTCGAGGGCCTCTGGGGGTTGTGAACCTCCAACCTTTCAGTTAGTAGCGAGAACATTAAGTGTTTGCACCACCCAAAGGCTCCTCTTAAGCCACTCAGCAAAACAAAGAAGTCACCCTGCTGTCCCACGGCTGAGGCAACTAGTGTGATGCCACGACCTTGGGTTTCTACCCACAGAAGAAAGGCTGCTCAGCGGCCAGGGGGCATGTGGCAGTGCATCCGAACTTGGTCTTGTATCGGAACGACCTGCAGGGCTGGTGGTGGTGGTGCTGGACAACCATTGATGACAAGGACTTGTTCCCTGGGGTCTCATTTAGCACTCCACACACGCTGCTGTTGTTAGGTGCCCAGACTTCTGACTCACAATGACCCTGTACACAAGGGCACCATCCTCACCACTGTTAGGTGTGAGCCCAGCATGGCGGCCACTGGGTTCACCCATCTCCCTGGGGGCATGCCTCATTGCTACTGGCCCTCCACCTTACCAGGCAGGATGTCTTTCTCCAGGGACACGTCTCTCCTGATAACATGTACAGAGTATGTGAGTGCATGGTAAATGCTTCTTGGGTAGATGCCACAGAAGGCATCAGCTAGGGACTAAATGATGTCCTGCCCAAAAGGCCACGTTGGAGTCCCAACCTCGTTTAACCATAGACTCTACAGTTTGAGTCATGCTGGCATAGGGTGGGTCCTAAGCCAATGACTGGTGCCCTTAAAACAGAAAGCACACAAAAGAAAGGAGACCCATTGGAGTAAAGCTGCCATAGACCAAGAAAGACTAGGGACCCCAAGAAGCTGAAAGTGATATAGAAGGGCCAGTCCCTGGGCTTTGGGGGGGTAGAGAATGACTCTGCTGACACCCAAAACTTAAGCTTTCAGTCTCCGGGACTGTGAGAAAATAAAAGGCTGTGGTGTGGAGCGACATCATTTGCCGTCATTTGTAACAGCAGCCCTGAGACACTCATACGGTGTCCCTTGATCATCTTAATCAAAACTTTTTAAACAGTTTTGATAGGCACCCTGATGGCCTGGTGAGTTATCTGATGGGAAGCTAACCACTGCTAAGGTCGGCAGTTCAAAACCATCCATCCCTCCAAGGGAGAAAGGTGAGGCTTTCTGTTCCCATTAAGATGTTAATAATAGTCTCAGAAACCCACAAGCACAGTGCTAATCTATCCTATCGGGCTGCGGTGAGTCAGAATCGACTCAAATCCAGTGAATTTGGGTTTTTGTTTGTCTGTTTTTCAGCTCATCAGCTCTATTTTAGGGTCACCGCGGTATTCTCAACTCTAGGTCATGACCCCTTTGGGGGTCGAACAACCCTTTCACAGGGGTCACCCCATTCATAACAGCAGCCAAATTACAGTTATAAAGTAGCAAAGACAATACTCTTATGGTTGGGGGTCACCACCACATGAGGAACTATATCAAAGGGCCAAGGCATTAGGAAAGTTGAGGACCACTGCTCTAAGGGAGTGACAGACACAACTCATGTGGACAAGCATAGACATGTAGATTACCCTTTGCAGATTATAGTGAATCGTGCAGAATAAAACAAAAGGCTTGAAATACAGACCACTAAGTGCCTTGGGAGGCCAAGAAGTTTGTGCTTTCTGGTTTCCAGTGATGTCCTCGTCACACGTGGATCGCTGTGTGGGTGTCACACTGTATTTAAGCACAATCGTCCAGTCGGATCAAGCCGCTCTGACCTAATGACACGGGAGCCCTCAAATTGCCACTGAGCGGCTCTGGCAGGCAGTTAGAGAACGGGGTTTAAATACGGGTGACTTGCGATATCAAAGATCCGTGAACTGTTCAGCTAAGCAGGGGAATCATCAGAATAATGATCATCTCTCATTCTACCCCCTCCTCTGCTTGTTCAAAGAAAAAAGCCCTTAATTGCTTCTTGAACTACACACAAGTGGGCCATTGACTGGGTCTGTAATTCAGCATGGAGAGGCAAGGAAAATGCTACAACAGATTTTGCCGAAGCAATGTCTTAACACTTTCAGGACTGAATAGTTTTGTGTGTAGGATGTTGTCTGTATGACCTTTGTTTGCTGCTGCTTCTTCTTTTGCTTTTTGGGCAAATGGTGTGCCGTTGAGTATTTGTAAATATTTGCTAAGCATGATGGATGATGATAATAAGTGCTATGTGGGACACATGTGTCCCACCAGACTACAGGAGTAGGATGTGTGGGGAGAGACATGGGGGGAAATTGTGGTACCTAAGCAATTGTATTTTGTCATGTGCAACTTTGGAAACATGGACTAGCACACAAAAGTGCCCTGCAATGCGTGCACAGACTTGTCTGAGTCTGCCTCTTCCTGCTGCATTCTCTGCACCGCCTTCTAGGACCCTTGACAGGTGAACGCTTTCCCATCAGTTGAAGCCAAACATCATTCGGCACCGCACTGGCTCCTGGCTGGTTCTTCACACAAAAAGGAACGTCTTTAGCTTCCCTTGATTTCCCAGCCCATATTAAGCTGCCCAATGAGAGTAAGCCTGAAGGAAGGAATGGTGGTCATCTATGTCCCCAGTCCTGCACTATAAAGCTCTTTGCAGTCTCAAAGTCAGTAAGGGAATACAGCAAATGGCAGCACCCTCCAAGTGTGCATCTTGCGCGTCTGTGGCCAATGTGGGCCATGCTTCCCATCCTTGAGATTCTGTTAAGCAGAGGATTCCTGAGAAGGAGGTGTCTTTGTTCTGTGTTCTGACACCAGTGATGTCCTCGGGATTGTAAAATGTGCCCCGCCATGTGCTGCTTACAATCCCCCACCCCCTCCACCTTTGTATGAAACGGAGTTTCTCCCCATGTATGTTTCCTCATCGTCACCCTTAACTGCCCTCTAGAATTGTTTGTTCTGTGCCTGCAGTTTCATTTCATCACCTTCTCCTTCAAGCGGTAGGAGAAAAAGCGTGTCAAAGGCAACGAGCATGTAGGATGGTGGCATGGTGACATCCTTCCAAATACCAGAGTGGTGAGTCACAATCTAGGCCTGGTTGTCCCCAATCGATATCAAGCTGACTTGCATAGCCAGTTCATGAGTCAGCCAAGCACCCAAACTTGACGGACATTACTGGATTGCATTGTCTTATGGATGAATGGCTCTTGAATGGGACTATGATTTCTATGATTTCATTGAGGGCCATGACACTTAAGGGCATGTACACTTCCTTCAGGCAGCTATCGAGAGCATTGATAATTGGGCACACTTTGTGAAGCCGGTCATGGCAGCATCTCCTTTGTACAAGGCTGATGACTTACCATTGCAGTGCACATCACAGTCAGTTCGTTTACTCTTGTTTCAGTCATGAACTCCTAACAAAGTAACTTAAAAAAGGTGGTCACTGGACCAACGCATTCGGATCCAGCAAAACCTCTATACGCATCAGTATACGCACAGGAGTGAAGGTCTCTATTTCTTCCACAGTTGTGAGCTGCCAGTTTTTCCTTGGCAGTATAATCTTATGCCCTCTATCTCAAGTTGTACAGTCCTGGATTGCATAAATAGTCATTGATTCCTTTATAATTTCCAATGCAAGCAATTTGTGTATCTTCCTGGGTCAAGTCCAAGTAAGCTTTGATATATTGCTAAAGCAAGTGTGTTATATTTCCCAAGTAGGACCCAGGATCACACCATCCACCTTCATTTCCCCCACTTTCATCATGGGCATCCTCATTTGATTCAGCCATTTCTTCTGTAATGTCAACTGCTTCATCATAAGACCATGTCAGGGACATGGTTGGTACCAAGTGTGATAATTAGGTTTTGTGTCAACGTGGTGGGCCAGGATTTTCAGTTAAGACATCGGAATCTCCTATGATGAGATCTAAAATAATGTACTCACTTGCATGATGAGATCTGCTATGATCAGCCAACCAATTGAAAGTATCTGCTTCCAATATATGTGGACACCATGGGAAGGTTTTTTTTCTTTTGGGGGAGGGTCGAGGGGGTCTGGATCCTGCATCTGATTTGTCATCTGACCTCCTGTTCTTTGGACTTGAGCCTCAGCCTGCCATATTGTCTGCCTATCAGGGAACGTGTCAGCAACCTACCATATTACCTGTCATCTTTAGACTCCTTCACCTTTCCAGCCTGGAGCCTGCCACCTGATCGGGTTCCCTTCAGCTGGGGACATGCAGGATGGGTTACTCAAATTGTCCACTGCTCTGTACATGTAGGCAAGTGACAGTGGCGCACCCAAGTGTTGATTTGGGGGTGACAAGTTAATTTTGCTAAGTGGGTAGATTTGAACATATCAAATCCATGAATACTTCAGCCCCTGAAGTTACATGAGTCAAGATAAGCCTGCAGAGTGACATCTCTCCCCTACGGTAGGAACATGTCCACCTCTAAAAGTGTTTGGACCATGGCCTTGATCACATGCCTCCTCAATTCACCCTCCTCTAGGTAGAGAAAGTAATTAATCTAGAATGTCTTCATCCTTCAAAAGCCCACTTCAAAAAAGCAATTTTCCAGAAAAACAATTATTCTTGTTTCTGCAAAATCAGGATAACACTAATGCCATAGCTCTCCTTCATCATGAGGCTACACAAGGGGGAATCACAAACGTCTTACTTCATGTTCGCATGCAGACAACAAAATAATTCCGTGTCATGAGAAAACACTTTAATAATGAGTTAATTTTTATGGACAAAAATAAACTACTTGCAGCTCATATAACAGAAGATGGTTTCAAGAAATACACATGCACCCTGTCAGGGATGCTATAACTTCTACATGCTGCATGCTTCTCATGATTTGTGCCTGAAATAAGTTTGCACTTGAAAATTAAGCCATCATGAAAGCCACAACTTCCCACTAATATGCAGGACACTGCTACTACACCTGCAAAGGTTAGCCAGCTGTACAAAAGCCAATAGACGCCCAAGTTTAACATCATCACACCTCCAGATGCACCATCTCCTTAAATGCAGTGATTTGGCAGCAATGGACATTTCTTTAGGTCTAAGTAGTTATATGCCAGACACCAGCATATAAGCTCAAAGGGACACAAGTATCACAAGGCAAAAACATTTAAAAATGCAACTGGGATTTACATGCCCCCATGGTCATGAAAGGGTCAAATGAAGCAATGGGATCAGATCAGCAGTGATATTTTTTTCAAAAAGAGCTTGAAATATTGTCCACAGGTGATGTGCCCTTACATGGTAGATGATTTCAGGTGTGAGCATGGAAAACATATTTACTATTGTTTTCAAAAATAGTTTCTTTTATTTCTGTGGTTGTTGATGCTAAAAATAAAAACAGCACAACATACACCAGTTTAACAATTTCTACATCACAGTAGCACTGATCGCATCCTTTAACTCGTGCAACCATTCCTGCGCTCCTTTTCAGAATCATTGCTCTGCCATTGACACGAACTCCGGGCCTGCTGTTTCTCTTCTGACATTCAAGTAGCCATTGTCAGCTTGATCTCACATAGATTGTTCTTTAAATGAGCACGACATTCAAGGCACACATTCTTTACTGCATTAGCTAAAGTATTGTTTGATTTAAAGATCACAGTGGATTTTTTGGTTCAACGTTTAAAGATAACTTTGGGGTAGTTGTTTCAGTGGTTCGTCTAAACGCTAAAATTTCTGGATTCCAGAGATTTTGAAATCCTGTTCTTTATTTTTAAGAGGAGTCTATTCCTAGAGGGATATGAGAGAAGAGGAATCAAAGAATCATAGAAATCATAAGGATACTACATTATAGACAGCCTCGTAGGTTCCGAGTCCTACAGAGGAAGACACTGCTGAAGGAAACAGAAGAATTCTGCAGCAGTCGTTGGCCATGTGCTTTCCTTTTGCTTCTGTCTTACACAAACCTACGTGCTCCTCAAGAAGCCTGACCCCCTTTCTTCAGTCTGTTCTGTACCTCTCTGTGAGCAGGGGGAGACGGACACTGGTTTGTCCACATTGCTGGTTCACCCTTTAACCCAAAGGCCCTGGCATTTTTGTGTTGCCAGCCTGGCCTGCTGGGACCAGAAAAGGATGTCCTTAAATTGAAAGACCTACTTGTAACCATGTGTCTCTTGTAAATCTCTCTCTCCATATTTACTTAAGAAAACTTCAGGCCTTTCAAGGAAATCTCCTTTTGACAAAGGTACTGTGTATAAAGGTACTGTGTATCCTCAGTATTCAGGGATGTGATACGTTCAAATCCACCTACTTGCCAAAATTAACTTGGCACCCCCAAATCAACACGCGGGTGTGTCACTGTCACTTCCTACATGTTCACAGCAGTGAACAATTTGAGTCACCCGTCAGGCACGTCCCCAGCTGAAGGGAAGCAACAGGAACGTAGTGCTATTGGCAGCGAATTCATAGAAGTGAGTGAGTCACGTGTGTGTATGGATACGTAGTTGAACACTGGAGAAGAATATTGAAAGTACCATGGACTTCCGAAAGAAGAAACAAGTCTATCTCGAAAGAAGTACAGATAAAATGCTCCTGAGAGGCAAGGATGGCAATACTTCATCGCCGGGAATTTTGGCATGTTATCAGAGCCCTTGGTCCCTGGGGAAGGACCTCATGCTTGGTGAAGTAGAGGGGCAGCAAACAAGCAGAAGGCCCGGGATGCGATAGGCCGGCACAGTGACTACAACAATGGGCTCAAACTAGGAACACTTGTGATCACGGTACAGGGCTGGGAGGTGTTTGTTCTGTTGTGCAAAAGGCCCTTATGAGCGGGAACCTACTTGAGGGCACCTTACAACAACAGACACGTGTAGACAAACACATATACATGCACATGTAGACAAACACATATACGTGCACACACGTGCAGATAGAATCAGACCTAGACATGCATACAACAAATTTATGTGCTAATTGGTGAATGAAAATGCTGTGACCAGAGGCTTGCAGGAGCCTAAATATATTTTGTCTAGCTTTGGGCCAGGAGCCCCAAGGTGAGCAGTTTGAACCCCCCTGCTGCTCCTCGGGGGAAAGATGAAGCTTCCTGCTCCTGTAAAGACGGACAGCCTGGGAAACCCAAAGGGGCAGTTCGCTCCATGGTGGTGAGGTTTTTGTTCTGCTCCACTTCAGGGTTTGTGCTTACCTTATAGAATGTAACTGCCAAGAGTAAGGATGATCAACTGTACTTCTCTGTGCAGTTAGATCCCAGGGCGGGGGAAGAGGAAAACTTAAGGTTTCTCTGAAGCCTGACACCCCATTCCATCTCATGGAACCCCTTCTCTCCTTAAGGGCCTTTTGCACTTCTGTACATTCACATTCTGTAACTGTCCCACAAGTAAAGTCAGCCAGCCCCGTGCTCCTCGGAACACCCTGATCCTGCCTGGCTTATGCCTCAAGTGACCTGGCTGTGGACAGACAGGAAGCAAGAAGGCACAGAACTCAAAGCCCATCTGAGCCACCACTGGCTTAGTAAGAAAATACATGTTCTGCGTGCCAGGTCCGTATTGAAAAGAAGCCCAGGTGGTGCAGTGTGTTAAGCGTCTGGTTGCTAAGCCGAAGGTTGGTGGTTTGAACCTACCGGTTGCCCATGGGAGAAAGATGAGGCAGTCTGCTTCTAAAAAGATTTGGAAACTCAGAAATCATATGGATTAGGTCTACTGTCCCCTCGGAGTCCCTATAAATCAGAAACCACTAGACAACCAGTGGGTTATGCAGGGGTTAGGTTCCTATTGAAGGAGTCCTGCCAGGGCTACTGGGTAAACATTAGACTGCTGTTACATCGGTGTTTCAAACCCACCAGTGGCTCCAGGAGTGGACGATGAGGTCATCTGTCACTAGGAAGATGTCGAGCTTCAGAAACCTCGATAGGGTTGCTATGAGTTGGAAAGTAAGAGCCTCCGATTCATAGTAAACTTACAGGACAGGGCAGAACTGCCCCCATGGGTTTCTGAGACCCTTCATCTTTACAGGTGGGTTTGAACTGCTGTCTTGGCTATTCACAGCCCAAGCATAACCATGACACTACCAGGTTGATTGCCCTCCTTTTAACCAGAACCCCCACCCCACAAAAAAACCGCTTCTCATGCAGAACTATTCCAAGACTGCATCATTACAGATCTTGTCGGGTCTGACCATCGGAAGTGATGTCACTAATCTGTGCAGAGCTTGTCTTCATGTTGTCCTACAAAAAGCCCTCAGTACAACAACTAAATGATGTTGAAAATTATAACAGGGAAATTAATGGATCGATTACGGAGATTTAAACGCATTTAATCGCCGGATCTTAGGTGAGGTAATATATTGTTCAGCTGGTTTGTACAACTTCTTGTCTTTTTGGCAGGACATAGTTTTCCTTCTTGAGCAATTATAACTCCAGTGGTACACCCAAAGTATCGAACCAGGATTTTGATGGTCTCTTACTAGTAGCTAAATCTCTCAGACATCAGCTGGTTTACCTCCAACTGATCCACCTACCCGGTTTCAGAAGAGGTCTATATAACATGTATGAGTCTAGATATCACTTTTGAATCCCTTCCCAACCCTTGGGAGAAAGCGAAGAATGGAAACCAGAGGTCGAGTAGCGCTTCCGTTAGCAATACTTCTGGCGAAGGCTCAGCCCTCACCACGCCAGGTAGAGCACACCTGGGGCTCATCCTCAGAGAGCTGGCAGTGGGGTTGGGGAGGGAGACACTCGGGCAGCCCAAGTCCATGCCCGGAGTTCCTCTCTTGCTGGCCTGTGCGTTTCTGGATGGTGGTGGTTCCAAATCAGTTCTGGTTTGAAACCTGCTCTGCTGCCTGATTTGCTGTGCAGCCATGAGCAACTCCGGGACCTTCCCTACGTGACAGTTCCCATGTTTGCACATGGAGAACGGTGACACTGACAGTGGGGGAGGGGGGAGGGGAATCCTATCAAAGGGTCAGAATGGGCCCAACATAGTGAGAGTGATTAAGACCGAGGACTGAAAGAGGCATTGAGCAGAAGTGAGCAGCTCATTAGCGCCATATCCAGGCAACTCAGCGGATACTTATTCTTCTCTGAGCAGTAGCCCCCACTTCCCCATACCTATCACCTCAGTGCTACTTATTCTTCTCTGAGCAGTAGCCCCCACTTCCCCACACCTATCACCTCAGTGCTACTTACTCTTCTCTGAGCAGTAGCCCCTACTTCCCCACCCCTATCACCACACAAAGGGAGACCTGCTGGTGTAGTTTGGGCTGCTAACTTCAAGTAAGGTCAGCAGTTCAAAACTACCAGCCGCTCCATAGGAGAAAGTCAAGGCTTTCTACTCCTGTAAAGAGTTACAGTCTCAGAAACCCACAGGGGCAGTGCTACCCAATCTTCCAGGGTTGCTAAGAGTCCAAAGTAAAAGTTTTGAGTTGATCACCACACAAACATTATGTTTATGTGGTTAACCTTCCTCCCTATTTCTCCTCCCAGATCCCGTCCATCAAAGGAGTCTGACCATCCTTCCTCTCCCAGCACCTACCCTTACCTTGATGTTGCCCTGTTTCCCTGAAAATGAGTCTTATATTAATTTTTGCTCCCAAAGATACGCTATAGGTCTTATTTTCAGAGTCCAGAGTTATGGTAGCTTCAGGGGGCCTTATGTTCGGGGAGGTCTTATTTTGGGGAGGTGCCTTATATTTCAGCGAGAGGCAAAACTGTAAGTAGGTCTTATTTTCGGGGGATGTCTTACTTTCGGGGAAACAGGGTAGTAGCAGCCACAGTCATTTGAGACTCCCTATTTTCTGCCATTACACCCCACCCCCCTACCCCACCCCCCACCACCAGAGGTTAAGAAACTCCAAGGCAGAGCATCTGTCAGTGCCATGGTTTTGAATGGTTAGTTCTGGTTTGACCCTCTGGTGAGAATTTGCCTTCCCACCTAACAAGATCCTAGGGGATTGTATAATGCCCCAAGTGATTCTTGTGCATACATAAGAATGGGGCTCTTGTTAGAATGTACGTAAATGTAGATTCTCATTCAGTCTATCTGGAGTGCACAAGCAAGCTCTGGGGGTGAGGGGGGAAACTCAAACTGAAATAAACAAGGAAGAAGTGCTGGTCAGTACTATGTCCCCAGCTCCTAGCACGGCAATGGGCAGGGAGCAGGTGTCTGCATCGACTATGAATGGGCAAACACCCAAAGAGGCCATGTGGAACCCGCATACATCTGCCCTTAATGAAAAGCACATGGCTCACACGCGGCATCAAATTCTGCCACCCCATCTCCTGTCAGTGAGTCTTGGGAGGAGCAGCAGAAGGAATCTCAGCACCGCGCGGAGGCCTTTGCTCCCAGGACATGAGCGCCAGTCGCACACACATGGTGAGTACAGAGTGCAGTCACTGGCTCGGCCGCCTCTCTCTGAATCGGATCCTCTTGCTAGAGACGAGTGTCAGCATGGATACAATTCAGATGTTTGGACCAGTGTCTGGCATAAACAAACGTGGAGAGAATTCAGGTCGGTCCAGCCATTAGTAACCAGATCTCGTGCTCTCTGGGGAGCGGTTTCAGATCCTGGTTTCGTCCCTGTCCCTGCCTAAAGAGACTGGGACAGGACGGCAGCTTCTAGAATTACAACCATGTTATGGACTTGTCATTTGACTCTGTCTGGCCAGCGGTTCTCCCTCTGGGTCTAGGGTCATTTTGAACAGGATGGGGGAGGGGAGCAATGAAGTGGACACTTTACAGGGCCGGCAAATGTCCACTCTTCAAAGCACCTTGTGCTTTCAATCGTACATCCCTATTTCTGGTAGGCACCATGGAGAGCCTCACATCTGTGGCCTCCCGTGCGGCTGGAAATCAAAGCTGCTACCCTGGGGCTTGTTTTCCAAAGCCGGGGGGGCGTCCGGCAATGCAAGCCTCCCTCCCTTGGAGAGCTTCCCTGACTGCAGGCAAACACTCGAAAACATTACCTTTGTCCACTCCCGAGTGCCTTCAAAATCACAGTGCTCTAACCCTAAGGATTTCCATTTGGAAGTGAGCAAGGAACTAGATATAGCAGATGGCATCTGCAGCAGGACAGGTCATTTTAAACGTTATTCACAAACTTAAGAGACCCTCAAAATAATTTTTTTAATTTCAGAGACAGCTAGGTATACATGGGTCTTACTTGATTAATCCTTCCCTCGGTATATATTATACCTGTCCTCGATTATCTATTACTTTTCATAGAAAACAGTGGGGAGCCCAGAGTAGTTGCTAATATCCTACTTGATTCATACAGGAATCAGGATTTACAATTCTTCATTAGAGTCAGGAGCTCAGATGGCACTGTTGGGTAAGCATTGGGTGTCTAACTGGAAGGCCCAAGGTTCAAACCCACCAGCTGATCTGCCAGTATATGGTGAAGCTGTCTGTGTGTCCCAGAAGAGACCAGAAGCCTGGCACACCCTACATAGGGTTGCTATGAGTCAGACCATAGTTTTACTATGGCTGGCAGTGGGTTTTGTCTTCCTGTAATTAGTTGGAATTTGCCCCGGCTGTGAGAACTGGGGAGTCCCGGGTGGTACAAAAGGTCATGTTCCTGGCTGCTTACAGAAAGGTTGAAGGTCCAACCTTCAACAGGCACCTGAAGAAAGGGCTGCAGGGCTACTGGAAAATCACCCACCCCATACCTCGAGAGTACACTCTACTCAATGGCAATGATTGGGTTTTCTTTTGTTAATAATAGCTGGCATTCTGGAATGTTTGCAGACAGAACACCCATATCTAGATGTCTAGTCTCTACCACTGACACATCATTGCAAAGATCTTGGACTAACATAGACCCTTCCTGAGTTGCTGCGAGAATCATATGTGAGAGAATTTAGTAAAACACTGTAATTCACAGCAATAACTAGATACTTTCTATTTCCCTATCAAAATTGAAGAGAAAATGCTAAAGAGCTCTTTCAGGAAAAGAATCGCAACTATCCCTATATATCTAAATCTATATCTCCTGGTTGTGTAGTGGTTATGCACTGAGCTGCTAACCACAAGGTCAGCAGTTCAAAACCACCAGCCGCCTCCTCGGTAGAAAGATGAGGCTGTCTACTCCCATTAAGCATTACAGGGGCAGTTCTACTCTGTCCTATAGGGAACTAAGAGTAGGAATCAATTAAATGGCAAAACTTCACAGCTGCATGTTCTTCCCAAATCAGCCATCACAAAAAAAAAAAAAACGAGGTTTCAGTGAAACTGCATTCATGAAAAATTTCACTGTGGCCAGAGATAGCGTTCCCAGCTGACGCCACTGGGTACACTAACTCTGAGAGAGTTGTTCAATGTTTGCCTTATGGGGAAAAACACATACTATGAAAGCTCCACTCAGTCCGGAGCTTTTCCGTTTCTTTTTTCAGGGGGGGCACCCCCTGGTGTGTGGGTGTGGGTGTGTATACATGGAAATGAGATATGTATTTATAAATGTAATTGTATTTATAAAGTATGTTCTTTTAATTCTATTTCTAAGTATCTTTTGGCTAGGCGAGTCTAGAATTCTAAGAAAAACAGTAGAATACGAAAAATATGGTTGGTTGGTTTTACTATGAAATCGAGGATTTTCTTAAAGATGGCGTTAGAAGGACGTTAGGAAACTTCTGTCTAGTCTGACCTACTCATTGAGAGAGAAAATCAGAACCGTACGTAGATTGCTCACCGAAGGCTCCACACTAAGCAAACCATCTTTCCTGCTTTCCACAAGCAGCTGGGCTGCAGCCCACGGCAGCATCTCTGTCTAAAAGGTGCTCAATTTCCGTGGGATCTGGGGCTGGCTGATGAGGACAGGAATGTCTCTGCTCCTCCCTAAGGGTGGGAAGGCAGGGACGTTTCCCATCCCTAAGGTCGCACATGGCTTCTCACTCCCACTCCCCAGAGCAGCATTGCCTCCCCTGGGAGGT
>NW_022103905.1:19479411-19484467 GCF_000313985.2 Echinops telfairi
TGTCTCAGTGTTTCTTCAGCTGGAAAAGGATTCTGAGATGCTCCAGCTGCTGTTGCTGCCAGGTGCCGTGGTGGATGAGACCTCCGACTCCCAGTGACCTCACAGAGCAGAGACTACCTGCCCCTTACAGGATTTTATAAGTTGTGATCTTTAGGGAAGTAGATCACTAGGGTTCTCTCCCATGGAGGCACTGGGTGGGCTTGAACCACCAACCTTTCTGTTAGCAGTCACATCCTTGGGTACTTAACTGTTGTGCCACCAGGACTCCTTGGTTCTCCAGCACTCACGGGAAAAACTAGGAAAGAGGGAAAGTGTCTCCTTGGGTCCTGCTTCCATGCAATTCCCCCAAACCTCTTCTCCTCTAGGGGGCTTGCTCCTTCACAGAGATATGCAACAGAATTAGTCTCATCATCTGCGGACATACTGGTGAAGGGAGTCCAAGTGTCTCCCTTGATTATCAGCTTTAAAAGCACGAAACATGGAGGGAGAACCCACAAAAATTATCTGGGTCTACGTAGCTCTTAAGGGGTTGATTGGAAAAGCACAAGACTCCTTCAGGTTCCATTAACCACATGTATGAGACATTAGTTCTGCCTGTAGCTCACAAAGCATGACAAGCAAAACCTTCTAGGCACTAAAGCTGGTCTCAAAGTCAAAAGGCCAGAGCCAGTTTCACACCCTCTCTTGGACAAAGTGAAGGGCTAACTTGCTAGGGTCTCTTGTTCAAGTCCAAGAATAATCACAAGAGATGATCTGTTCCAACGTTTCCAGAGATACCTGCTGTTGTCGTTAATGGTCACCCAGTTGATCCCCATGCATGATGACCCCATGTGTTGCTGGGTAGAACGACAAGATCCATTTTCAAGACTGTGAGCTGTCTGAAGCTGACCGGCATGTCTGTCTTCCAAATACCTCTGGGTGGATGCAAACCTCCAACCTTCCAGCCAGTAGTCAAGGGCGTAACACTTTTCCCTCTCTAGGCACCTTCAGAGGTGCCTGGAGTTAGGAGTATGTCCAATATTCTTCTCTGGGGCTTTCTCTGCCATCTTAGAAGCTGATCTCTCTCTCTCTCTCTCTCTCTCTGATTCACTCACTCTTGCTCTCCTCCCTCCCCAACTACTTGCTAGCTCCTACCCCACCCCCATTCTCTCTCATTTCCTGCATTTCAAGTCTTCCATTGCCAGTCTGAGTTCCCTTGGCAGAATCTTCGAGTGTTCTCAGTAACAGATGCCTGCAGGAGGAGGTGCTGCGAGCTCTGAAACCGAGCAGTGCACGGAGCTGGGGGCGCAGCGGCTCTGCTCTAGTCACTGTGTGTACAACTTCACCCAACGTGTTTAGGAAACAGATCATTCCGAACCCTCTGCCGCCGATTCCAAATGCAGGCTCTTTCCCTTGCAGCCGTACATACTTGCCTTGTGATGCTGTTTGCTGTCTGCCAGGAGTTTTTCGGAGTATGGTGGTGTGTGTGTGTGTGTGTGTGTGTGTTTTGTGTTGTGTTGTTTCCCTCACTGGCCTGGCTGAATCATATCCCCAAGTAACTCTTAATCCTCAACTGTAATTCCCAGTGATCGGGCTCACATGATGATAAGGGGGAGCCCGCTCTCCTCCCGTCCCCTCCTCCTGCTCTCCCCCCTTGCTGCTAAGCTCGGCCAAGGCTGTTCTAGGGAGTCAGGGCCTTTCATTTGAAAGAGGAAGTTGGCCAGCAGGCTTACCAGGCTTTCACATGGAGAGAGGCTGTGCTGGGTAGGGGCAGAGCCCACGGTCACAAACCCTTCCATTTCTCCTCCCATACCTCTCCGCCACAGTACGAATGGCAGTGTGTGTGGTATGTCTCATATCATTACTTCTAGAGGCAAGGCCCTTTGCTGGCCCCTGTTCATGTAGGCCATCCACTATTATTGAACAGAGCTCAGGAGTAGGGGTGTGACCACCAGGTTCCTGCCCACCGTCAACTGTCCCATGGCATGGGCATTTCACGTACCCTCTCTCGCCCTCAGGTTTCATAGTCATACAAAAATGGGCCACCTACTCTGATGGGCACTACAGAAGGCGAGCCTTGTCAAACTTTGCTGTGCATACCGATCATTTGGACAGTTTTGTAGAAGCATTAGAATCACTAGATCTTACCTGCAAAGATTCCTATTAAATAATTTGGTCATGGGCCCTCAGAACTGCATCTCTAACATGGCCCTCACAATGCTATCGCCGCAGGTCTGCAACCCCATTTTGTGACCCACAGGTCTGAGGTATTTTCCAGCTCTAACCTCCCACGGTAATGTAGTGGTGGTGCTGTGAAAGAATCCTCACCGTCCAAGCAAAGGACCCAGGCTCCGTGCCTGGTGGATGTACTCATGCTCAGCCCCCGCCATCTGTCAGGGAAGGCTCACACATGGCGATGATGCTCACCTGGCTTCGGCAGAGCTTTGAGACGAGTTGGACTGGGAGGTAAAGTCTAGGGAGCTAGTTCCAAAAGTCAGTCAATGAAAACACCGTGGATCACAGAGGTCTGCCCACGGCTGGCCACGGGAATGGTGAAGGACTGGATAGTGTTTTGTCCTATCTGGCACTGAATCACCAGGCTCCAGAGGTCAACTCAACAGCATCAAACCACAACCGCCTTCTACTGCCAGGAATGCCTTGACCTTGACCTTGACCTTGTTCTTACAGAGGACTGAAAAGACCGTGCAGGCTTCCCCCACCCGTACCAAGTGTTTCTCTTGCCCCCAGCGTCTGCTCACCCATTTGCGAAGACAAGCAGCAAAGAATGAATGAGAAGGGTTTCTGGCTGAGCTTTGAGCTGCCAGCTGCCGCCTTACCGGTGAGGACAACGTGAGAACCATTTGAAGTGACAAGACAAGAACAACTCAAAATAGAAAAACAGGAAGCAAAGTCAATTGTATAGGCTCTGGGTTCTATTTTGTTGGCTGCATAAGCCACCTGGGGCAGTTCATGGTCAAATACGCTGTTTCATATACTGTTCACCTTACTGCCATTGATACTATTCCTACCCACCGGTGGATTTGAACCACTGACCTTCTGGCTAGCAGCTCCACGATTTAACTGGGGCACAAGCAGGGTTCCACGTACTGTTTACTAAAACAAAACCAAAACAAACCACCTACTGTCATCAAGTCAGCTGCACGGCCATGGGAACAGACTGCCTCATCATTCTTCTTTGGACTGGCTGGTGGGGTTGAACAGCCAACCATGCAGTTGGCAACCCAAACCTAACTCACCGCACCGCCAGGGCCCCTTACACATTGTTTACAGAAGCATCATTCAAACAACAAAACCAACAAAAACGCTCCAAAGCAACAGAAAAGGGTCTTAGAAGGTGCACGCTCAGTTATTTACCTTGCTCCAATTCCACAGTCCCCCAAATTGAAACCCTTTCCACTGTTTGTCTTGCTGCTCACACCCAGGCACCGTTTGCCAGCCTGTTACACTGCCTGTGGCAAATGGGGACAACGCGGGGCTGCTGGGCCTGGGGTTGTGTCCCCAAAGGAATCCTGGTCCTTCGTAGCTCTTGATTCCTAGTCCTGGGGATGCCTGCCCTTCCGAGACTGGAATGGAAACACTCGTGCTAAGGCCAAGCCTTCAAAGGGAACAGGGCTAGTGATGCCATTAGCCATGGTGGGAGCCGCTCCACCCCTGGCTTTGTTTGAAAACCATTGGTCAGGCCTACCCAAAAGGCCCCATCTTCACCCAGTGAACGGCAATCAAATAAATACTAACCATCATTTCACTAGAAGGGAGACTAAAAGGCTCATTTCAATCTTTATGCTTAATTTGATTTAACCACTTTTGAAATCATCAAATGGAATGGAAACCAGGTAAAGTGCCTGCTCCTCAAAGTTCTAGAACAAAGGCCTACCATTCCCATCAGGAGTGCTGGGGGCATAGTGGCTGGGCTGCAATCCACAGGGTCAGTAGTTTACAACCACCGGCTTCTCCTCGGGATGAAGACAAGGCTTTCTGCTCCTGCAAACATTGACGTTTCAGAAGTACACGGGCTGTTCTCTCCTGTCCTAGAGGGGCGCTCTGAGCCGGCATGACTCCGTGGTAGTGAGTTTGGTTTGGGTTTTAAGATGCCCAACAGCTTTTGAAAAGACAAACTCTAATCGTTTGAATCAGAAAACCACCAGAGCTCACGAGCCAAATCCTGCCCTCGTCCCATTTTGTAAATAAAGTTTTATTGGGATACAGCTACGCTCATTTATGTATCGGTTTGTTTGCGGCTGCTCTCTTGCTACAAGGTAGAATGCAGTCATTTTATGAACCCTGCAAAGCCTAAAATATTCACCTCCTAACCTTTTACAGAAAAATCATGCCACCTTCTGGTTTAAATACTAGAAAGAGATTTAGCCTTCAGATACGATGTACAACATTCAGCCTCCAACTGAGTGCTTTGTAAATTAATTACAAGACTCTTGGATCTAAACTCAATCAGCCAATGTCAGGCTCTCAGTACTTCCCCTCTACCCTCTGGCTCCCAATATCATCTTTGAATTTAAAGAAATATTGTTTTGAAATCCACTCAGCTGCCTCACAAAGTTTTGAGAGTCTCCTCCATTGAAAGTGCTAAAAATCAATCTAAGGGCTGCAAGTGGTGCCGTACCTCACAAACCCACCAGAAACTAAAAATGGAGACACAATAATCACAAATTTCTGCAAGTGATTTGAGTCACACAAAAGCAACATACGAGGAAAAGGGCAGATTGGGTCTTTAGACGCCATCCGTCTGCAGTTGGCAGATAAAACGCCATCTCAGATCATCGCATTCAATTGTCACTAATGTTAATATATGTCGGTACCAGTCGAGCGTTGCACACCAGAGGTTAGCTTTACTGCGCAAATGCAGATGTTTGCAATACTGAATCTCTGCCATCCCCCTGTGGGAATGGCATCTTTTATGAGTTCTGCAGTGGATTTATAGCCAAGGAGCCATAAATGTTATAGTTCTTCAAACCTCTTGCTTGTGGAGATTGTCACAGTGCTAGAAAAGTCGAGCAACCCAGATGTCTTCTGTTCCAATGCTGTTTCTAGACCTGCCTGG
>NW_022103905.1:19485180-19489979 GCF_000313985.2 Echinops telfairi
CAACCAGCACTCATGGCACTTTACCTCTCTCCACTCACTGCCATTGAGTTGATTCTGACTCACAGTGACCTTATAGGACAGGGTGGAACTGCCCCTTGGGGTTTCTGAGATGTCTTCATCTTAACAGGAAGAGAGCCTCGTGGAGCAGCTGGGGAGGGGGGGGTACACAGGCTCCCTCAGAGCAGCTGGGGGTGGGGGTGGGGTGGGGTGAGGTTGAACTGCTGGCTTTATGACTAGCAGATCCGTGCATAGTCCTGTATGCCGCCAGGACTCCTTTTTCTTGGAGGAAGGCATATCTAAATCAAGTCTTGGAAGAGCAGTCCAAGTTACCCGAGCAATGGAGAGAGTGTCCGTGTATGAAAGAGCATGAACAAAGCCACCGTGTCAATAACTGGGGGTGACTTGTCCCAGCGTGCACATGTAAGTTAGTACTGATGGAGCGGCACGTGCAGAGAGTGGGAGAACGCACAACTGTGTGGCAAAGAGGATGAGCTTGGGAGGGAAGGTTAAGGGTTCAAATCTCCTACTCATAGTAAGGTGACTTGGCCAACATTCTGAATCTCCATACATATCCAAGTCCACCAAAGTATTATGGACCTCCCAGGGCCGAATCGGAAGTTCACAGGAGGTAACCGTCGGATCAGGAGAGCAAATTGGGTGAGTAAACATGGACCAATCTTCCTGCTGTTGACTTCTGGTAAACTACCGACAACGTGCCAGAGGAGTAGGAAGATCTATTGTTGTTTTTGTTGTTGTTAGGGCATAGAGGCCCTGTGCATAAAAGAACACATTACACAGTCCGGGGCCATCCTTACAATGGTGCCTACGCGTCAGCCCATTCTTGCAGCCACGGGGCCAGTTCATCTCATTGAAAGCCTGGTTGACACTCAGTTGCTGTACCGTCCTGGCTTGTGTGAATACATCCCTGGTATTTCAAATGCCAGCAGGGTCACCCAAAGTGACCAGGTTTCAGAAGGGCTTCCAGACCAAGAACAGACAAGGACAAAGGACTGGGCTTCCCCCTTATAAGGAAGGAGCCATTGAAAATCTTATGCCTAACTTCGAATATATCCTAGACAACAAGAAAAGTTCTTAAAAAAAAAATCTATCTATGGCTAATGAATAAGAGAGGAAACTCCAAAAGACAGAGCAACGATGCTTCAATCTTCCACATTCCTACGTCATCTCCATGCAGGTGCAAGGAATGCCGTCAGGGAGACAAGGAATCACAAACACGTCGATACTCTTCAAAATAGTGTTCCCAGGAGCACCGTCCCGATGTCTGTGCCCAGCACTAGCTTTGCTAGTTTCACGTGTCCCCAGTGCCTTTCAAGGGTGTGAAAGATTTCCCCTTGAAGTTACACAAAATCCACTCTGACAGCAGGGAGCCACGTGACAGATGCGAAGGTTTCTTCAAGAGAAGTCATCAGCACCTCTGGCAGAACAAAGGGAATTAATTTAGAATTTTCTGTGAATAGAAGCTTTTCCATTTTCTCTTAGGGGGAGTAGAAAGATTAGGAGTAAACTCTTGTGCACTGGGGAAAAGTCAGAGAAGATTGGCCACCCTCCAGCAGGGCCTTCCAGAGAGGGAGCTCCCCAGGTCAACACAGACCCAGTAACCCACAGACAGAATCATCAATGGGATGAGATCCACATCTTTTTGAATTGGATGCGAGGGGAAAAGGAAGCCTTTGACATCTCTGATCACGCCAACCAAGCGTCCGTGAAGGCTTCACAGCCGCCTTTCTGTGTGGTGGAGGGCAGACCCAAGCAGCGAAACAATCAGCTCAGGCCCTGGGTCCCTGGGACTGGTTGTCTGGGCTGCACTGCAGCCAACTCAGCAGTGACGAGCAGAGTGAGCCATTGTCTCAGCGCAGTGCCAGTAACACAGCTTCCCAAAGACGGATGGTACGATGGTGAGATTTTATGTCAAGGTGATGGACCTGGGTGAAGGTGGGAATCGAGTCCATCCTCTCAATCGGACCAGGGCCTAATGGCATCTCTGTGGGCCTTTTGTACATGGCCTAATGACATGGTCTTTTATAAGAGACGCACTGAAAAACTCCTCTCGCTTGGGGCTCCCCATCCTCTTCCTGCTTGCTTGAATTCTGCATCTGGCTCCAGGGCCAATGACCCATGTGTCCTGCACTCACTTGGAGTGGTTGAACCCTGCCATATTCCCGCTGACCTGGGAGCCATGTGACTTTGCACCCACTGACCTGTGATCGCCTAGCTCCCTGCTTCTGCGTCCTGCTCCGTCAGCCAGCAGCTATGTGAGTCTGGAGGGGATGCCAGTTAGCATCTGACCCAGAGACTTCAGTTGGACTGGACTGGGCTGCTTCCTTGATATGAATTACGTTCTTGATATAACATTTTCTCAAATGCATATTTGAGTGCCACCGGTTTTGTTTCTCTAGGAAACTCAGCCTCACACCTTACTATACCAATAACTGGTCATGCTGTGGATGGACAGAAAGCAACAAAGGGGCCAGGTGAACAGTCCTAACCCATGGGCTGGGATTTACTCTAGCTCAAGTTAACTCTTCCGGTTTTCAAGACACCAAGGGAGCAAGTCCAGGGTCTCATCCCAAGACTCTCTTCTTGACTCCATTCGATGAGAAACGGTGACAAGCCTTGTGCCCTGGAAGGAGGTGAAGTTGAGAGAGCTCTGGGCTAGCAACCAGAAGCCCCAATTCTAAAGACCAACTGTTGGGTGATGCCCAGTTAAGCATCTTCCCTCTGGGAATTTTATTATCAACCCTGTCCTTTCACTAAATGGTCTAAGCCAACTGGGGCATCCTCAGGCTTCTCATTGACAGTGTGTGAAAAACAGCTCAATCAGGTTGCCCCTAGGTGGATACAGACAAGGCATGTAGCAACATCATGCCAGTAGAGGGCTTTTAAATGGAGCCCTCCAAGGGAGAGCCCTGAAAATCTTACCATTGAGTGACTCTTTGAGGTAGTTAATTGTGCCAACCTGGCCAATAAACATATGTGGGGTTACTTGAAGGGTGAATATATAAATGGCTTGGTGAGCCTAACCTTTCTAGTTCTCGGGTCTCTTGCTTTGTGATGGTCGGAGCAGGGTGCAGCTGCCTCAGCCAGTCTCTGCTTAAGCTGGCAAGGCTCACTTCCTGCAAGACATCCCCAAGGAGAAGCCGCATGGACCTACCCTGATGCAGCCCTGGGTGCTGGAGCAGCCGTGTGGAGACCCCTGCCAGCGCTGAGATGTTTACACATTCACTGACTCGGCTTTCCTCCTGCAGTCGGCATCATAGTGTGTGTTTTGTGAGATGGAGGAGGACTTTGTGGATTGGTGTCAGACATATGGGTTAATGTTGGACTTGTGGACTTGGGCAGCACTGGGTTGGGATGTTTTCTTGATGTGCACTTAACCTTTATATAAAACTCTCTCTTATACATGAGTTTGTGTGAATTTGTTTCTCTAAAGTACCCAGACAAACACACTCTTGGATCAAGGCTGGAAAGATGTTGAAATGGGCTGGTTGTGTAATTTGGAATTTGGAATGAATGACTCATTATCTGCCAGTTAGTCATCCCGTAGAAGTTATCCAGTAAGTCAGCCAAAGGCTAGCTGATCTTCGTTGGGGCAGAACAAGTCTTAAATCTCTAGTCCAGGAACAACCTCGGCAGCAACGACCCAAACGCTGAGATGGCTCTGGCGTTACAGCCGAGCTGGGACCTAAGAGAAGGCATGCAGTCGGTGAGAAACTCAGGTCACTCCCCGGGAAGCCGGGATCAGTGGGGTCCCCAGCTGCCATGTCACCCAGTCAAGCTCTCTGTGATCGGTTGCTCTAATTCCACCCTGTCGGAAACCTTTTGTTGCCCCCAACCCCCAAACACCCTACAAAGTTACTTCCGCAACACGCAGTCAGTGGCAGGTCTCAGAAGAGCTGCAAACACTGCCTGCAGACCTCACTACCACATCCCTCCATCCCTCCTATTACCTAAAACGGTCCGCTGCTCCATTTACTCAGGCTTTTCTTCAGCAGATTTACAAGGTAACATCTGCTTCAGAAACAGATGTTTATGCCAGAATTCTATTCTGCTCATTAATGCTTTTCCGGTTAACATCTAACTATCTCACTCATTAGTTCTTAATAATACTTTTTTGTATCCAAGCCATGCCAACTACGCACTCTTTAGAGCTCTGTATTATTGTTGCTTCTGCTGTTAGTGAATTACGCTGCTGAATAAAGAAAAAGTAAAAATAAGCCCCTCTAAGAAGCCTGCTCTGTGTCAGAGCTCTATCTTTGTGAACTGAACAAGCTGAAATCAATTAAAAGTGTGTGTTTAGAGAATGCATCTCAGCTGTCTAATTGCACCACCTCTGCTTCAGGGCCAAAGTTTGACTCCCTGCCAAATTGCCATCAAAATGGGCGTCCATTCGCGCGGCTGCACTGCCACTGACAGCGCTTGATTCAAGGGCTTGTTTGATGGAGCCCAGTGCACTCTGGGGGTTGGCGCACAAAGACGCCCACATCCCACGGGCAGTCCTCAGCTACGGCGCTTCAACAAAAGACACCAGAAAGCCTTCTGGGAGGAGA
Source organism: Echinops telfairi (assembly GCF_000313985.2). Lineage (NCBI taxonomy): Eukaryota > Metazoa > Chordata > Mammalia > Afrosoricida > Tenrecidae > Echinops > Echinops telfairi. Next base: position 19,489,749 of record NW_022103905.1, read on the forward strand.
GTCCTGGGGCTGCAAAATTCACCCACCCAACTTCTCCAGCCGGACAGGCTAAATAGGTGGACTATTGTGAGGTTCTAGAGTTATCCACTGGGTGCTAGTCTGGGTAGACTAGAGCAACAAATCTATAGTCACTCATATGTGTACAAGAAAGAGCTTTCTATACGACAGCAGCGGAATATTAAGAAAACATCCCAGCCCAGTCCAGATCAAGTCCGTAAGTCTGATATTAGC
>NW_022103905.1:19490610-19512746 GCF_000313985.2 Echinops telfairi
GCTTTGTGCTATGGTCACCTTGTCTTCTGTGGTAAAGTTGTCCCGTAAGCACTTTTAAACAACACTTTGTTGAAACACTGGATGCTTTCTTCCGAACTGGCTCTGACGTTCTACGCTGCCATTGCCATCACCAAACAATGCCGCCGACCAGGATGGAAATAAAGCTCAGGTTGGTCTCTATGAGGAGGGCTAAGCCAATCCCCCAGGAAACTAGAGCCAACACAGTGTATTGTGTGGGATCGGGAGAAAAAAGGCTTAATAAATCACCAACAACGGTTGCCATGGCTACAATAAATGTATAGTCCCCTATATTGTTTAACTTCATGCGGCCATTCCTACAGGGAAGAAACTATTGAGGTTTTCGGGTGAGAAGCAAATATAGTATGAGACTCATATTGAACTTAAGGGCTGCCAGACTGTGAAAACACAAAACTAAACAAAATGCAAAATAAAATGTAAGTGCAAGTCTAATCAAGCCAACTTTTACTCGCCAGCCCTCTTGGTTGCCAGAGCCCCCTGGTTCCACTGTAGTACATTGCAGCTCTGTAATATGCACTTCTTTTTATAGCCAACTCTTCCCTCTCTGCCGTAGCCGCTTTTCACAAAAATCACTTGGCAAACACCACTTTATCAAGTATAAATCAGATACGCTACTTTGGAAGCTAAACCCACAAAGAATATGCCCCATCACACCACATTATCATGAAACATAGAAATACTGCTTGAATGCTGCCAAACGAAATGGGAAAATATGAATGGAAATGGCCATTGGGCGTGTCTTCCGTGAGAGGCCGTTCAATCACATCCCTCACTTGCCTGACTCTTTACAATCTGATGGGCTTGCCCCACTGCAAAACTGAAATGAAGGCACATTTGATGAGGAACTGAAAATGTCATCAACTCCCCTGGGAGGTATTGGCATTGTGCAAAGAATGGTGAGTACTAACCACAGTCCAAACCTCTTCCCCCTCTAGCCAACAGATAGCATCTGAGGTTTGGAATCATTGTGCTATGGGAATTCAAACTGGAAGTGTAGGGGCTCTCCCACAGCCCCTCCTCCCAGATAAACTCCCCCGGTGAATGCAGGAGACAAGATATTGTTCCTCCCAGTGTCGCTTAAACACTCCCCACTTGCAGCCCTACTCTCTTTATTTGCTCCAAACAACGTTGCCTAATTCTCCTAGACATCTCTCATTGGACTGCTAAGGGCAAGGTTGATGGTTCAAACCCACCAGCTGCTCCATGGGAGAAAGCTGCAGCTCTCTGCTCTGCTAACAATTCAGTCTCAGAATGCCCGTGGAGCAGTTCTAGTCTGCCGCGTGGGATCGGCTTGATGGCAGTGGGCTCGCTGTGGCTTTGACGTTCTCTTCTGAGGAAGTCCACCTTCATTGCTAGTAGCCGAGTGAGTCACTGCCAACCTGTGGCAGCCTCAGGAGCACAGTGTTGGAATGCCCCACAGGGCTTGCAAGGCTGTGACCTTTCAGAAGCAGATGGCCAGCCCTGTCTTCCCAGGTGCCTGTGGGTTAGCCCTGCCAACCTTCTGGCCAGTAGGCAAGTGATTAACCCTTTGGGGGCCATCATTCACCCCCTTTTCAGAAAAAAACAAATTTAACCCAGCATCCCGCTGTGATATAGTTAACGTTTATTGTGCCAACCTGGCTCATAAACACATGTGGGGTTAATTGAAGGGCGGAGGGATAAATGGCTTGGTGAGCCTCGCCTTTCTAGTTCTCAGGTCTCTTGCTTTCTGATGGTCAGACCAGGGTGCAGCTGCCTTAGCCAGTTCCCTGCTTCAGCTGGCAAGGCTCACTTCCTGCAAGACATCCCCAGGGAGAAACCGCATGGACCTACCCTGATGCAGCCCTGGGTGCTGGAGCAGCCGTGTGGAGACCCCTGCCAGTGCTGAAATGCTTACACGTTCACTGACTCAGCTTTCCTCCTGAAGTCAGCATCATTGCATGTGTTTTGTGAGATGGAGGAGGATTGGTGTCGGACAAATGGGTTAATGTTGGACTTGTGAGTTTGGGCAGCAGCACTGGGTTGGGATGTTTTTTTGATGTGCACTTAACCTTTATATAAAACTCTCTCTTATACATGAATTTCTGTGGATTTCTCTAAAGCACCCAGATTAATACACCCTGCCAATTAAAAACTTTTGTACTATAGCCCGCAATCCAGGATAAAATGTTACTATCTGCTCCTGCCCACTGCCCCACCCATGTCCACCCCCACCCAGATCATTCCAGCAGCCCCCTGCCCCTGGTACTCCAGGGACTGGCATCATCCACTTTGGGACACACTGGTTTAAACAGAGAGCTAATACCTCTCTCATGTGCCAAATGCCCTGGTGGTGTAGTGCACTGCTAACCACAGGGTCAGCAGTTTGAGACCATCAGCCCCCTCCGTGGGAGAAAGATGAGGTTTTCTATTGCTGTGAAGAGTTACCGTCGTGGAAACCCACAACAGCAGTGGTGCCCTTCAGTAGAGGCCCACAATGGGTCAGAGTGGACACAATGGCAGTGAGTTTGGTCTCTTAACCCCCCTCCCTCTTTTTGGTTTGGTGCCGAATACAACAATATTTGTTCAATTACTCTACAGAGAGATAAGGGAATCTCAGAGAAGGCCATCTTCTTCTATCTTTCAGAGTTTTCTAAAATTCCAACTAGAGAGAAACGCTTCCACTTCTGGGACTGGGTTTCTTTCCACACACAGGCACGAGGTGCTAGGGGAGCCCAGCCTGAACTCAAAGCTTCCCCAAGACAAAGCCCACGTCTTGGCCCAGGTGGCTTGTCAGGTATGGGTCTGCCAAGGGAACCAGCCAAGCAAATTACATAGGCCCAGAGCCAGGTAGTAGATTATCTGGGCATTATCTCCTATGCTTCGAGGCACAGACAAACAATGCGGTCCTCTCTCCGCACCAGTGGCTGTGGAGCTGTTGAATTTGTCATCCCTGTCCACAGACGCCACCACGGTCAGTGGGGAAGTGGCAGTCGTCAACACGGCAGACTGTTCCACACACCACGATCTCAACAATCCAGTGGGGAGCTCGGGTGGGTGGCACCAAGTGAGAGCACTCCTCAGGCGCTTGTGGAACTGTGGCACTTCCTCCTGAGGAAGCCACATGCGAGGGACACCGGGAATGCACAGTCCGCCCAGAAGACAACGGGGTTCAAGCAGAAGGCTGTGTGCCAAGTTGTTTTGGTATCTATACTGGTTCTTCAGCACTCAGGACAGGGCCTCATCCTGGACACCCAATAGACGGGGGTACAGAATGAAGTAGAGAATTCAGAGTAAGGGCGGATAGACGGCCCTTTGGGTGTAAAGCTAGAATCAGGAGAATGTTTGGTAAGTTCCTCATTTCCACACACCCCTCCCCACCCCCACCCCCCAAAAAAGTTTGGATAGCTGGTGAGTCGGAGGGGGCTCTGGCATCATGGAGAAAGTGGAAAATCCAGGTAGGGCTTTATGGTGCAGGCTCCTAAAGGAAGATTGGGAGACGCTGAGATTCTAACCCCAAGCAGTTGCCAGAAGTATTTCAAATACTTGCAATAGGGAATTGTTTATCAAATATATATTTTTAACACTTCTTTTTAAATGAACAACAAAAAAAGACATGGACAGACTATTAAAAGGCTTATCTTACGGAAAGAAACAGCTTTTAACAAGATGTACTTACTCTAAAGAAAGCTACATCTAAAGGAACCAATAAAAAGACTTAGCAGACAACAAAACAAGGTCAATGGCTGCCCCTATGAGGAGTTCTGGCTACTTTGTAAATATCAGCTCAGTTTTGGGGTTGGGCCCGGGTGACAAATGGCATTTTCCAATTTCATGGAGAACAAGATAAGACGGTGCCAAGGTTGTGCAAGGATACAAAATTGCAGACTACATAAACTAGAGGTTTTAAATATTTTCCTTTTTTTAGCAACAGAATCCTCTCCTTACGCAAAATCTTATGCAAAACCCACAGGCAAATTGGGCTACAAATACGGATGCTGGGCTGAGATGGAGGATCAGAAGGTTGGAGACCCCAGGGTCCTTGATTGTGTGTCCCCATTCCCACCTCTGGGGGCAGCCCCTCAAGGTCTTACCTGACGTTGGGGCTCTTTGGCCGGAGTCACTTGCCGTTCTTGGCATGCGGTGACACGTGTCACCGTCGGGCTGTGCTCCACCGGGTGTACAGTGGCCCACGTTTCGGAAGATCTCAGTCGAGCGCCAGGCCTTTCTTCTGGGAAATCTCGGGTCATTTCAAACCTCGGAACTTTTGTGGCTGTTGATTTTCAATTATGAATTGGGCGAAGGCTTACAGAGCAGGTGGTCAGGTTCACATTCAACAATGCGTGCACATTTTGTTTCAGCTCATTTGTTGCAATCCCCTAACATAGCATCCCACTGAGTCCCTATATTTCCTGTTTCTATTCCACCTTTGTTCCTGTCTGACATTTACCCTTGGGTAAAGGCAACCGTTGGCTCATATGGTCGATTATTCTAATAAGAGTCAAGTTCAATCCGGAGCTCAAGGATGGCTGGGGGCCATCGTTTTCAGGGTCCCACCAGCCTCTGCCTGTCCAGTAAGCCTGGTCTCATTTATAATTCTGAGTTTGGTTCCAAACTTTCCTCCCACACACTCCAGGATCTTCTAAACTGATCCCTTTCAGAGCAGTGGGTGGTGATAGCTGGACACCATCTAGTTCTTCTGGTCTCAGTGCTGTGGCGACTGATGGGAGTGTGGTCCATCAGTCCACTGGCGCAATTGTCTCCCTGCGTCTTTCACTTTTCCATACTCCTTTTCCCTCCAGATGGGGAGAGACCCCCAGTTGCACCTCAGAGGACCACTATGAAGACCACCATTCCTACTTGCCCAAGCAGTGGCCGGGACATCGTCTTTTATGTAATGTTATGGCCAGTGACCCTAAACCTCCATCCTTTTACTTAGCAGCCATGCGCAGTAACCATTTACACCCCCAGGGACTTCTTGGAGCATAAACGATTCAATAAACTCAAGTTCACTTCCCAGGGGGCCCACCTTTCACACCCTGGTTCTCAGAGTGATGGGATATGCCTCGAGGGTAGGTATCTTGATGTGGTACTTCCGTCTGCTTGTTTCATAATCGCCAGGAGGTTCAGAATCACGAATCCCGGGCCAGGAGGAAAAGGTCCAACAACGCGCCCCCACCTGAGAGGAGACGTGAACGTGGCAAGTGATGGGCTCTCCTGGAGGAATGCTGGAGCGGCTGCGACCCCCGGGTCATGTGGCCGATGGGGTGCTGCCCTGGCCCACATCTGCAGGGGCATCCGAGGCTGATCCCAACCTGGAGCATCCCAGGGCCTCTGTGGAGCAGCCACATCCTCCAGGGTGCTGCATGGAGCTGCTACATTCTCCGAAAACACTGGGATTGGGGCCATTGGCTATGCAGCATCCCAGTGTATGGATGCAAAGCCAAGCAGCAGGGGGCAAGTCCAAGGGTATTTTGTGCTTTCCCACAGACTGACAAGCTCATTGAGTAGCAACAATTCAAGAAAATGCTGAGTCTCACTAAAAACAGTGAGATTCAGGAAAAGGCAGACCGACACTGGAAGCTATCTTAGACATGCATAGTGTAGAACCATAAATCTTTGTTTGCCTTAACAAATCCTCTCAGAACATTAGCTAGTACAACAACCTCCGGGTGGGAGCAAGGTTACAGGGATACCGCCTTTTGTGGCGCTTTGCAAACACTGTGTTTTTCAAAAGCTGAAGCTTTGTAAAAAGTCCTGCATCCCAGAATATGGACACCAGGTTTTCAATAGTTTGTGCTCATTTTACGTCCCTGTGCAAGATTTTGGTAATTCTCTCAGTATTTTTCACGATGCTGTTTACACTCGACAGATCACCAAACCCACTGCCGGCAAATTGACTTCAACTCACAATGAAAGACTGTAAAATCTTTACGGGAGCAGGCAGCCTTATCTGTCTTCAGAGGATCTGCTAGTGGATTTGAACACCTGACCTTGTGGTTAGTAGCCCAATACCTACCCCATAGCTCCACCAGGCTTCCAGTTATTGAACTACCAAACCGACGGTTATAAGCCTTATTTACGTAGGGTTTCCAAGGCTGTACATCTTTTATAGGAACAGGTATCTTCCTCTTTCTTCCAGAGAGTGGTTGACGGACTTGAACCATCAGCCTTGCAGTTAGCAGTCTAAAGCTGACCTGACCGTGCCACCAGGCTCCCCTGAGGGCTCTAGTTAAGCATCACTGCTATAACACTGGAAAATAAAAACATCCAAGTCATTGACCTTATTGTGGTATTTTCTTCCCTGCAGTGGTCTGGAATCAAACCCACAATATCTCCCAGACATGCCGATGTCTCCCCATCTTCTAGATGGGGAAGCTGGCATGTGCCAGCTCCCAGGGATGAGCCAAGAGCGAGACCTCCCTCACACAGAGGCCACTGTGGTGCTCCCACAAAGGAACGTCCACACTCAGCAAGACAATGTCCTTAATGCCTTCGGAAGACAGTTCTGAGTCATAAAATAGCCATAAGGCCCATCCCCAACGGACATCTGGATAAATATTCTCCAGGGACAAGAGAAGTGGCTAGTAGGTTTACCCGAGGAATTTAACCCAAGGTTGCTTTAAATCGACAGTGCTCCTGGCCTGGTCTGAGGTCTCTTTGTGGGTGGGGTGGCAATTCTCCAAGCACTTCACGGGAGAGTTTACCTTGCAGATCTTTCCAGAGATGCTCCAGGAAATAAAAATTAAAGCCACTAATGGTATCACCCACCCCATGTAAGTTGCCTTTGCCATTCTTTCTGATTTTCATTTCTTGATCCTTTTTAAAAGGGATTTCACACTCCGGAGGTCGCTGGGTTGACGTGCTTGGAGATGGGTGCTTTCCGTGCCCGCGCAGAGCCCCCAGAAGGCACGCACCCTTCTGCCCTGACTCCCAGGTGGAGGAGGGCTGGAGGGGCCATGGGAAGACAGGAGTGAGCCCAGCTGCCTGGGACGCTGCCCCGCTGCAGAGCGCGGTCAGCTCAGCTCCTAAGTGGGCTTAGTATCAAGGTTCCTTTGAAATGGCAGGGCACGCTCTTCTCCCACAACTCATGGTGACACGGCTCTGAAGATGTAGCAATCTCCTGCACTTCTTTTCACTAGATGCAGTGGCGTGAGAAGGATGCTCATGAACTCCACAGACAGGGCAGCAGGTCTTATGTGATCTACTCCTTCAATCGCACCTTTTCTTCTCCTTCCCATCCAAGCCACCACATCCCAGGGCTTTCTCCTTGTCCCCAAGGATAGTCTCAAATATCCTTCTCCATAATTCTTCTTCCTTAAAAGTCCCTCTCCTCCTTGGGCCAGGCTCACTTACCACCCACCAGGAAAGCTCATAACTGGGTGTTCCCCATGCCCTGCATGCAATTCCTTTGTTCGTAGCCGGCTCTCCCCTCCCAGACAAGGAGCTCCTTAAGAACCATGGCCATCCTTCATTTATCTGTCACCCGTAAGGCTGTCGGGGCAAACATGCCAATGCACTGTTGTTGCTAGCTGCTGACAAATTGCTCCCTGGATGGCAGAGAGCCCGGGAACAATGGGATTGGACCATTCCCATCAAGAGAGCTGTCACTGGCTGACTGGCAAAGAGATCGCCAACCCTTTCTTCCTGGTCTGTTTTAGTCTAAAAGCAGCTCTGACATCTGTTCAGCATCATAAAATCACAAGTCTGCACTGACAGACTGGGTGGTAAGCGGTGGGGGCATGCATGCAGTGCCCTGGCCAGAAATTAAACAAGCGTCCCCAGGGGAGAAAGGCGGGGCGTACACAGTCAGAAGTTGAAAACGTGTGTTTTAGAAAAATGGAGGAAGCACCTATATTTTTGGCTCAGCAAAATTCCACTTAGAATGGTATAATGGTGTGTGAAATGAGCTCATTGTAATTACATGAAATTGGAAACAAATAGCTCTCAACTAAGAAAATGTATAAATAATATACCCACATTCTGGGGGACTATGCAATCATGACGAGGCTGCAGCAGCACTGTATGTCCTGGGGCAGATTGTTGAACACTGACATGGACCACGGACACCGGACAGTCAGGTGAAATTCTAGAATGAGGCCCAAGGAGTTCTCAGCAGGTGTTACCTCTGAGGAGAAGCAGCTAACACTTGGGATATGAAGTATGGCTTGGTTTGCTTATTTGTTTATATGCTTGATGTACTTTCTTAAAGGGTGTATTTTCTCAATGAGTGTACAATATTGGTAATTTTCAAATGGGCGTGAAAAAGAACGCTCTCCTTTGAAGTGGACTCGTCATCACGAAAGTTGGTGGGTTAACAACCCTGAATCAACTCTATCTATTATTAAATGAAACCATCTGTCATGGCCTCATACCGTTCCCCGGAAAATAACAAAGCCATATTGTGAGGGCTCCTGATGTTGCCCACCATGCTCTCAAACCAGCCCCTCTCTGGTACGATCCTTCCAAAGAAGAATATTCTCTCTGCCAGCCTGATGGCTGATTGGGAGGATGGTCAACTCCATTAATATGTACGGAGCACCTTTCATGGACACAGCCATGGTTGTTAAACAAGTGGGCAGTGTGAGGGCCCACCACCCGGAGGCTCCTAGTCTACCACGGAAACCCAACAGGAAGAAGTTTAAGACGAGGCAAATGTGAGAGGGGGCTGGGAAAAAACAAAGCAATCAGAAGGTAGGTAAGTTGCTCCCTATGGAAAGACTGTGGATGGAGCTTGTGGAGACAGTGGGATTTGAACCAGGTCCAGAAAGGCAGGTCATGTCTGGAACCAGAGGAGCCAGAAGACAAAGCCACCAGCCTTGCCTTATCTTGGACCCTGTCCTGGCACACTAGCATGGTGGTTAAAAGGGCAAACTGCATGTGCTTTCTGTACCCAAAGTCCATAGGAGGAATCGTTGCATACCTTCACCCACAATGACCAGGCCCCCGCATCTCCCGACTTCCTTCTTGGCCTGACTTCCTGTCGGGCCACCTCCTCCCTCCCACCTTGCCATAGGCACTGCCCCAGCTGTGCACTTGCTGCTTTCCCTCTGCCTGGAGGACGAGCCGTCAGCATGGCTTTGCGGCTTGTTGATAAGGATAACCCCAGTGCCCAGCACAAAGCAAGGAGCTCCATGTACATTTCTAGAAGAAACACATGCATGAAAAAATGTTCCAAAATAAACTAGAGAAGCCGAGAACCAGAGAAGCTACCTCTGAAAAATTCACTTGGATCGTCTTTTCTTTTCTTCTAAGACAGTGATTGGACTATGGGTTCCTGAAGGAGCACTCACGGCACGGCGGTTCCACACTGGGCTGCTAACCACAAGGTCGGCAGTTTGAAATCACGAGCTGCTCAGAGAGAGAAAGACAGGGCTTTCTATTCTTGTAAAGAGTCACCGTCTCAGAAGCTCACACGGGCGGTTCTGCCTGGTCCAGGTGGGTCGCTATGCATCAGCCTCCGTTCAATGGCAGTGGGTGAACTTGTTTGTATGGATTCCTGGGTGGGACAAATGCATAGCACACTCAGCTGTGAACTATGAGGTTGGAGGTTTGAGTGCCAGCAGAGTTGCTTGGGGGGAAAGGCCTGGCGGTGTACTTCAAAAAAAAAAAAATCTTGGAAGAAAGACGTGGTGCTTTGCTTCAGAAAAATCAGCCATTGAAAATTGTGTGGAGCACAGCTCTCCTCTGACCCATGTGAGCTCTCCTCGTGTTGGATTCAGCTTGAGGGAAACGTGGGGAGGATCTGGGCCACCCAATGCGCCCCTGGGCCTGAGCCACGGGGTGATAACTAGCCCAGAGTCTGACACTCCATTCCCTTTTGTTTGCACCGCATTGTGCCACCGCTGCATAACAGATCACAATGGCCAGTCTGCACAAAAGGCCTTGGTTTCTGTAGATGACAGTGTTTGACCAAGTTTCTACCATGAATTAGTGTTAATAACAGTTTCTACACACATTTTCCTGTGGCATTAGTGACAATTTTCTTTTTTTGAGTTTTATCTCTACGTTTAAAATTGTTTTACTGGCAGATAATTCATAGACCACGTCATTCAAAAGTTTAACTGAATTAAAGAATTGTCCCATCATCACCACAATTAATTTTAGAACTCTGCATCAGGCCGGGCTGACTAGAAAAACCAATCATTGACACTCATAGCTGTGTGAGAAAGAGTTCTTTTATCAAGAAGTGATTATACATTGATAAAACAGCCCAGCCCAACTCAAGCTCATAAGTCTGATACTAGTCCATTAGTCCCTCTTCAGACTCACGCAGCTACATGCAATCATGCAGAATGCCGGTGGGGGCAAAGTCATGTGGATCCAGTGGCGGTGCCTCTGACAGCAATCAGGGTCAGCAAACAGGAAGGTAAAGGCAGAAAGAGAGGGGGAGGTTCCCAGGGCTCTCCTTATGGAAGACCACACCCACAAGGAGGTGCCATCAGACTGTGACCAGATTGACAAGCTAGATGGCACCACCAAACTTTTATATAGCAAGCTGACATGGAATTATGTAACTACCAGAAACATTCTCCTCATTGTTGTACCCATTATTAGTTCCTCATTAGCCCCCAACTTCTCCCATCATACCTCTCAAAAAAAACACAAACAAACTCACTACCATCAAGTTTATGTCAACCCATAGCAACCCTATAGGACAGGGTAGAACTGACCCTACAAGTTTCTGAGACTGTAACTCTTTATCTGAATAGAAAACCCTGTCTTTCCCTGTCTTTCTTCTTTGGAGTGGTTCCGCTAAGACACCAGCTAAGGAGCAATTAATCTAGTTACTGTTAGTATAGCTTTCGTATTTTTCATATTTTAAAAATCATATAAACGCGACAGCAATAAAAGACCAACAATCGAACTCACTGCCATTGAGTCAATGTGACCCCTTGTGAGTTTCCAGGCCTGTAATGGTTTACGGCAGTAGAAAATCCACTTTACTCCCAAGGAGCTGCTGGTGGTTTCAAACTCCCATCCATGCAGAAAGTGAGCCACTACACCAGCAGGGCTCCTTTGAAATAAAACACCGAGAACCCTACACCAAAAGAAAGCAGAAAGGGAACTAGAACAAATGAAAAATGGGCCAAAATTATAGCATGTTACATCTTAACCTAACGCTCTCTGCAGTCATCCACTTTCCAATGCGCTCTAACCGAGAACACGACTATTCACAAGCTTAGTCAATGGTCTAAGGAAAGTCAACAGAGGCTCGATCTGCGTGGGGATTCTGCAGGGGGGTTGGGGGCTTTACTGTCGCAGGCCATGTATTTCAATCAGGACTTCACAGTTGAGAAAACTAACACTCAAGGCAAAGACCCTTCTAGGTACGCATTGCATGAACAAAACTCAGGCCTCTACCGAGTCTAACTCCATGAAACCAGTGGTTCTCAACCTCCCTAATTCCATGACCCTTTCATACAGTTGTGGTGACCCCCACCATCACATTACTTTCATTGCTACTTCATGACCATCATTTTTCTACCGTTATGAATCATGATGTAACTATCTGATAGGCAGAATGTATTTTCATTGTGACGAATTGAACATGATTAAACATCATTAAAGCATGGTGATTGATCATGAAACAATATGCAATATTATATATTTTGAAATAAATAATTATGTGTTTTCCAATGGTCTTAGGCGACCCCTGTGAAAGGGTCTTTGGACCCCCAAAGGGGTCGTGACGCACAGGCTGACAACCATTGCACTAAACCCTACGATGTGGCTGGAAGGGAAGAGCTACTCCTGGCTGAACCAGACTGAGGTAGTTAGTTTATGGTGCCAACCTGGCTGATAAACACATGTGGGGTTAATTGCAGGGAGGAGAGATAAATGGCTCCGTGAGCCTCACCTTTCTAGTTCTCTTGCTTTGTGATGGTTGGACCAGGGTGCAGCTGCCTTAGCCAGTTACTTGCTTCAGCTTGTAAGGCTCACTTCCTGCAAGACATCCCCAAGGAGAAGCCACATGGACCTACCCTGATGCAGCCTGGTGCTGGAGCACCCATGTGGAGACCCCTGCCAGCGCTGAGATGCTTACACATTCACTGACTCGACTTTCCTCCTGCAGTCGGCATCATAGTGTGTGTTTTGTGAGATGGAGGAGGACTTTGTGGATTGGTTTCGGACATATGGGCTACTGTTGGACTTGTGGGCTTGGGCAGCACTGGGTTGGGATGTTTTCTTGATGTGCACTTAACCTTTATATAAAACCCTCTCTTATACATGAGGTCCTGTGGATTTGCTCCTCTAAAGTCCCCAGACTAACACACAGACCAAACCAAACTCGCTGCCCTCGGGTCGATGCCAGATCAGAGGGCCCCTAGAATAGTGACCCTGTAGGACAGGCAGGGTAGACCTGCTCCTGTGAGCTTCCAAGACTAGAATTCATCATGGAAAGCTCCGTCTGCTTCCCAAGGAGCTCCTGGTGGTTTCAAACAGCTGACCTTGCAGTTAGCAGCCCAAGGCGTAACCACTCCACCACCAGGGCTTGCTACAACAGGTTTTCGGGTTCATATAATGCAGAGAGTGTCAGTGAGCTATATCAGCAAGGGAATGTGGTTGTGATTTGAGGAAAGCCCCACCTTACAAACAGGAAATACTAAGCAAGTTTTGACAATTACTCCTCATTTGCTTTGCTTTAAAGGGAATGTAACTCCTCTTGATTACTGTTATTGGAATGTCTAAACTTTTTAAAATAATAAGTACCACTTAGGAGCAACTGTTATGTTAACTGTGAATTAAGATCATAAGTCTTTTGTTTAAATTGCAAGCATGTATTCCACTGAGCACTTTCAAAGGTGCAGGCTGTAATTCCCTCACGGGCAATGGAGGCTTCGGGGAAATGGTTCATTTGCAAATTAGCTTGGCCTGTTGCGGATAATGAAAAGTCATCAGCCGACAGGCCAAGGGAGGGGCCATTGTTAACCTGCCAGGGGCAACAGGCCAAGGGAGGGGGCCATTGTTAACCTACCAGGGGCAACAATGAGCTGGAACGTCTGTGGGGAAAACGAATCTTTCACACAGTGTTGACTGCACAATTTATCAAAGAATGCATTGAAGGACCTCAATAACACACCAGTGACCCGTCCTCTCTGTCTACTTGCTTGGGCTGAAGTGGGCATTGCAAACTTACTCCTTGAAAGAGGCTCTACCCCACAATAAGGTGATGTGGGCTCCGGTTCACCACTCCCCACTGCAGGGTGTCATCAAACTCATTTTTCACGAATATTCCTGCACACAGCCAGATGGGCCTGTGGGCGTGGGGTGCACTCGTCTACCAAAGAGGAGTCCGCCTTGGCCTCCACTTGGTCTGCAACCAGGGAACATCTCTTCCCCTTGTTTCATGTTCTAGGGTGATTAAGGTGCAAGGAGAATGGGGGGCAGGCTCACACGTGGCAGGCCTTCTGGACAGTTACAGGCATCAGACTCTTGACCAGACACATGTTGGTTGTTTATGAAATGTGATATGAGTTCAACACACACACACACACACACATCCAGATGATGTACCATGTTTCAGCCTTGGCCATTTATATTTCCAGCAAGTTGTATTCATTCCATTTTTAGCAGGCGGCAACTCCTTTAGGAAGCACTGTTTGAACAGCCTGTGTTTTGAGAAATGAAGTTAATGGGCTGGAACTGGTTTATCATGAAATACTCATCAAGTCAGGAAATACAGTTCAAACCCTTCTACCCTGAGGTGAATGAAACCCGTTTATAGGACACCCTCAAAGTAACTATCTGAAGGTCAGCTTGCTAGGGTTATTGAAGATCATTCTAGAAATAATAAACTCTGGTCAGCACTATTACTTCTTGTCTTGGTAATATTAAAAAGGTAAACAAAGATAGATTTCCCAAGTCCCATAAAGTGGTCAGTCACCTTAGGTTACACAAGCAGAATTCAATTGAACCAGAAGTTCACCTTTCCTCTAACCATCAGACCTTACTTGTGAGTGGCCCATTTTCAAAGTGCTCTTCTGATTGATCAAGTCCCTGGGAGGTACAAATGGCTAGCCATCAGCCGCTGACCTGACCACTGGAAAAGAATAATCGACAATGCTGCAGACTCTACAATGCAGAAGAAAGGCCTGGCAAACTGCATTATATCATGATGCATCGGCACCGAGTTGATTACAACTCACAGACGACACCAGCCTCCAGAAGACACCTTGATAAGACAGATGACAACTTCCATTAGGGTCCTAAGGCTGTCACCTTTCTGGAAACAGACATTATACCTTTCTCCAGTAGAGTAGACCTTCTGATTAGTAATGGGGCACACCACCATTGTGCACAGAGCTGCATCCCGCTGGATGTCCTGGCTGGAATCTTAGAGTGGCCAGAAAACACAATGGAGCACACTTCTGCTCCAGAACTCACGGGGCTGCCATGGGTTGCAAACAGGTTGGCATTAACAGGGGATTTGGGGGGTCTGGTTGGTTTCTGATTTATGATAGCATTTGGAAAGCTAGAAAGAGCAGTTTGGTTTGCCTGTCTTTACTTCTGGGATATTTGTATGTAAAGACCTGAGACAGTTCATTTGGAATGAGAGCCTCTACTGCCCTGGACAGTGAAGGGACAGTGTCACCTCTCTGTTCTCCCAGACAGTGGTTTTCAATATCTTATCAGCCACATTATTTGTCACCACAATATGCTCTCATGTTACCAATTAACTACATCACAGCTTATTTTACACTCCTTACACTTTAGGTTAATGCCTTTCGGAAGAGATTGGGGCATGGTTAATCATGTCTGTGGTGCTTTGGTTCTTATCAGCTTTAATTTCAGACAAGTATCCCTAGTTACCTACCTGTCCCACCAGCACAGAAGACAATGCACCCAGTCCACCTTATTAGGTGTTGTTTGTGCTATTGCTGGTGTGTTGCCATTGAGTCAACTCTAACTCATGGCAACCTTACAAGATGCTGTTGGTTCCTGCATCACCTTCATGATCTTTGACATTTGAGCCTACTGTTGTACCTAAGATGTCAATCCATCCCATTGAGAATTTCCCTCACTGTCATGGACCCTCTATTTCATCACACAATATTTATCAGAATATCCTTCTCTAGGGATTGTTTGTTCTAGAATGTGATAGTTACATAATCATTCGTCAATGTGAGTGGATTAAGAGTCAAGGAGTGGAGTATAGCCTGCCAATCAGGTCATAGCCAATGAGGTCTCTGTGTGGGCATGGCCTTCTACTGCGGATTGTGGGTACTCCTGTCTTCCTCCTTGGAGGCAGGAGTCACTCTCTCTCTGCTCACTCTCTGGGAGACATTGCAGCTGACAAGACACATGGAGCTACACTAGTGCCCTGAGCTGGAGGAACCACATGGAGACCCCTGCCAATGCTGAGATGCTCACAACGCCACTGGATCCACAAGACTTCCCACCCACTGGTCTGTGATCTTCCGGCATTCGGCATCATTGCATGTGTTTCCTGAGTGTGAAGAGGAATTTATAGATTGGTGTCAGACATATGGGCTAACACTGGACTTATGGACTTGATCTGGACTGGGCTGGGATGTTTTCTCAATATTCAATTACTCTTGTATATAAAGCTCTTTGTTATACACAGATGAGTGTCTATGAATGTGTTTCTTTAGTCTACCCAGACTAACACACAGAAGTTTCTAAATTAAGTAAGACAAAAGTCTCATTATTCTTGCTTCTAAAGAACATTCTAATTGTGCTTCTTTTTAGACTGATTTATTTGTTCTTCTGGCAATCCATAGAATATGTGATACTCTTTACCAGTGCCATAATTTAAATGCATCAGTTCTTCGTCTTTCATTTTCCTTACCTATACCTTGTCCCTTACCTATCTGCACTATAATATGTATTCTGCTGTGTGCAACAGTACTTTATAAGACTGCCTCTTTCACCAGAATCCCCCTAAAGACAAGAAATGGGCTTCATTCTTGAATTATATATATTAGCCACTCATGAAATGTAGAATGAAAACATTAAGTAAACAACCAATGAATATCTATGAAACGTCTTCTAACGCAAGCACAGAAGGGGGCATGGCAACCTGCTCCTACGTATTCATTCAATTATTCTTTTATTCAACAAATATTTAAAGTGGAGTAATCAAGATGAATTAAATAGGGATGGTTTCTGCTCTTAGGATGTTTATGGCAAATGGAGGAGACAGATCCCGAGCATACAAATGAAGATATAACTGAGTGAATAGAATAAAAGTAAAACGGATAATAGGAGACTTTCAGAGACTGGTGAAGGATTCTGAGCAGCAAGGAGCAAGGAGAATGAGATGATAATGGTTTCTAGGCAAAGGGGCCAGCACATGCAACGGTCCAGAGGGGACCAAGACTCAATGTACCCAAGAGATGGACAGGTGAGTGCATCTAGAATTCATCTAGGCATGTACATATATATTTATATAGAGATGAAGATCAAGCACTAGTGATTGTGAAAATGTAATCTCTCTGAGAGGATGGAGTGGGGGGTGGGGAAACTCTCTCTTATATTATTATTTTGCTTGAGTGACCCGCAAATGTCTTCCCTCTAAAATAACAAAATAAAATCATATCATGCTTTGAAAAACCAACCAAAGATTTTTAATTTGCCCTACAGGCCAAGGAAGACCACCCAAGGCAGACAGTGAGAATCACACCTGCATTTCAAAAAGAACATTCCCTTCTACTTGGTGATGAAGAGGGGGGGTCTGGGAAGAACGGCTGCTGGAGGCAGTGGGCCAGACCCAAGGCCTGGGTCGGGGCAATAGCTATGAGTCCGGGATGGGTGCTGGCAGTGACACCCGAGGACTGCGAGACAGCTTAGAAATAGGGGCTGTGATCGAAGTCCAACCTACATGGGAAACTCAAAAAGTCTGTGGAGCAAATATCTATGGGTTTCATAGAGGATTTTTCTACATATGTATGTATCTTTGCTGCAAATATATCCATGGATGTAGTGGAAAATGAAGGGAGGGCATCGGTAAGCATGTCTTAGTCATAACCAAACACACCTTGAGGGAGTGAGTCACTGGGTCTGGTGTGAAGCAGGCCCATGGTCTCGAGGAGCACCGAGACCCACTGGCATTACATAGTCCACAGAGACAATGGTCTCCACCCTGCTTTGGTGGGCAGCGAATAGGGTCTTCAGAGTGGCCAGCCAAATTGCAATTATTGGTCTCTCTTTATGCAGATCAAAGAAGAATCAAGACAATCAAAAACACAGGTTAACCAGCGCTGCAATGGGCGTACAGAGCAAGCATACATCAGCCTCTGTGACCTTGCAACAAGAACAAGATGGGGCTGAGCTCCCCCTTGCAGCTGCTCTCTGAAAGGGATCACACGAGAAGTCTTAGAGCGGGAGACAAACGTAGAACAAAACTCACAATCCTAAAAATATATAATAAAATTAAAAATAGGATTGCTAGTCACATAGAGGCGCCTTGTGGGTCTGGAACCAAACTCACTCTGTTGCTCAGTTTTCAACTGAACGGTAGACAGGTCTCTGGGAAGTACAATGAAACTAGGAAGTTACTATAATCCTTAGAATAACTAGCCATTTTAAGATCAGAAAGGCGACATTTATATAGGGACGAAGTTAAGAAGGGTTAGGAAAGGAGGGATGTGAGCAGGAAACACAGGGAGACTGGATGTCACATTGTGAGGATTGCAATCAATGACAAAACACACAAGTTGTATGAATTACTGAACAGTCACCTGATTGTCTCGATAAATCTTCACTCAATCCACAAATCCTGCTACCTAGCAGGCCCAATATCCCTCAAAAGGTTTGAAATCCTATCACACATCTGTAGGCTGGTGCATGTTCAAAGTATATCAGGACTAAAAATCAGAAGCCATAATCACTGACCCATCTCCCAAAGCACGGGGGAAGCACACACGTAGGGTACAAACATTGGCGGAGACGATGCTGAAGCAAGCCCCTTCGCTGGCCTGGATCCTAGTTCCAGCACAAGCCACAAGTTAATGTCAACTAGCCCTCCTCACAGGACTTTGGAAGAAAGCGGATGCTTGACGGAGCCCCCCTCTTTATCCAGACTTGTCAAACAGCACGCAGGCAACCATCTACTCTTGGGATTTCCCTAGAAGACCCTCTCTCCTCAACCTCACCGACTTGACAGGCTCAGTGTTACCAACGACGGAACTATGAAATGTCACACAGACTGTGAAATGCAACCTCTTCTTCTTTTCCTTGTGTGGCCTGTAAACATCCTTCTGTTAAAATAACAAGAGAAAAGCCCACTTCCAACTGTGCAGTCTGGCCTTGGCTGCCCTGACTGTCAGGGCCACAGCTGAGCACCCCTGGCCTCAGAAGCTTCCAGGGTTGTTGTTGTTTTTTCTCTGTACTCCCTCCACTCTACGCCCCGCCCCCCCCCTGAGTTCCAAAGCTCTTCCTCAACCATCGTTTGATATCCAGTTTTCCTTTTATATGGTTCCTACTGTCAAAAGCATGTTTTTGTTGTCTTGCTGGAAGCTAGATCCAAATTCTTCTCTGTGGCCACAGCGTCCTGGGTCTGCTCGTATCCTGAGCTGTGTTGCTTCACCTGCACAGCCCCCCAACGTATCCTTCTCAATAACTCACAAGGGTGCCCCCACATGCTTCCTCTTTTTAAAGCCCCATTATAAAGCATTCCTTCCTACCTCTTCTTGCAGCACCGTTCTCTGATCTGCATAGATATGTCAGACTGAGTCAGACTCCTACCAGTTTATGGACCAGGAAAGAGGAGTCCTGGTGGCATAGTGATTCCACAATGGGCTGTGATGTGCAAGTCAGCAGTTCGAAACTACCCGCTGCTCTGTGGAGGAAAGGTGAGGCTTTTCTACTCCAATAGTGACGGTCTTGGAAACCCACAGGGCAGTTCTACTCTGTCCTATAGGGCAGCTGTGAGCCGATGGCAGTGAGTTAGTGAGTGACCTTTACAAAAATGACCATCAGGCTTAGCAAAGCCTCAACAAGAGACTCCCAGTTACAAGTAGAGTTTAAATAATATTTGTTTTGTGTTGTAATGGCTGACCCATTTGCAAGTGATAAGGGGCCCTGATGGGTTTGGGAGTTAAACGCTGGGTTTCTAACCACAAGGTCATAGGTTCAAACCCACCAGCCTACCCATCAGAAATATATGAGGTTGTCTGCCCCAGTATAGACTTAGAGCCTTTGAAACCCCATATAGGGTCAACTATGTGAGAGTCTGCAGTTCAGAGCCACTAATTACTTCTTGGGAGAAAGATGTGGCAATCATTTTCTTTATAGAATTGAGCCTTGGAAACCCAAGCAGGCGGCTCTCCCCTGCCCTAGGATGTGGCTATGAGATGGGACCAGCCTCTAACAGCCATGAGCTGTTTCTTGTCTTCGTCCCTAAAAGATACCTTTATTCAAATACCGTTTCTTCTCCCTTGCTCTTTAGATCTGTGCACCGCTGTCAGGTGAACAAGAAGAGTAAGAGGCAGAGCCTGCAACTTGCCAGCGAGTCACTGCTGGCTCACAGGCCCCCTCTGTGACTTCACTTCCCAGAGTGCAAAGCCCAGGCTTTCGCTTGCACTGCTGACTACAAAGACGGTGGCCCAATGTGTACCCACTGCACCACCAGGACGACGAAGGGGAGTGGTCCCCGGGGCGACTAACCCCAAGGAGACGCAGGCCCGGGGCTGTGCTCCCCTCCCGCGCAGGGAGACAGCTGAGCAGCTCAGGGTGTGGAGGAGGAAGGGCTCAGTATCAGAATAGGGTGGGGCCGGCGAGGGAGAGTCCCAACCAACCATCCGTCATTATTAAAAGTGCACTGGAGACAAATTTGGAGTATCCAGACCCTCTGATGGCCTTACTCCCTCCTCTGATCCTGGTCAACTGTGGATTGAGAGTGTTTGTTTCCTCTCCCAGACAAGCAGCTGAGAAAGCATGGGCCGAGGGGTCCTCTCAGGCCTCACACCATGGAGCAGAGCCCCTGCCGGCCGAATCTTCTCTCAGATCCCCTCAATCCTGCGCGCCCCCCCCCCACACACACACACAAATGCCACCGTCTGTGTGGGACCACCACAAGGACCACCGCTAAGGCTGCCATGGGCACAACGTCATCCTCAAAGACCGGCCCTGTTCCTGGGCCACTCCTGGCACGATGCAGGCTCTGCCTGTCTCTGTCAGGAACCCTCACGACCCAAAGACTGCCGGGGCACAAGACGCAGGACTCCAGTCCGGTTCTCCCAGCAGCTCTAGCCCTAGAAGCTCACAGCCCCACAACCGATCCCGGACCCTGCAGCCGGCCAGCCCACAACTCAATCGGTGGGCCACACCAAGGCCATGTGCATGCAGGGGCCAGGCTGCCCCCTCCATTGCACTCGCTGAATGCACCCTGCAGCTTGCGCAGAAAGGGCCTGGTGCAAGCCACGTCCCGGCTTGTTCCACGGAAAAGGAAGCGAGCCACCACTCAATGAATCTAAGGGGAGAAGAAGGGGGCTCCTCCCCGCCCCTGGTGTCCAATAACACAAGTGACAACACAATTCGCCCCTAGGTTTCATTTCCTTGGGGACCACAAGTACCCCGAGCGTATCAAAGTTCATCCCGTGCTAGAAGACTTAGATAAACATGGGCTGCCTTGGGGAAGGCGGGGAAAAGCTACATGACGCATGTTCTCGGCGGTCCCGTCCACACAACTCACCTGTCATCTTCTGTGCCTCCTCCTTGCAAAGTCAGCCTTCCTCTCACGGTCGGCTATGCACAAAATATCCTTCTGTTCTCCCAGTCACGTCGAAGCACCTTCACGCTCTGCAGACAGGTCAGTGAGGAAGTGAAGACGATTCGCACAGCCCCCTAGGTCATCGCTATTAACACGAGACCCTCCGCCTGCCGGCTCCGTCAGTGTCTGTGGAGCCCAAACCCTGACAAGGGTGCTGAAACCTCTGAGCCACCCCAGCCTGTGTCCACAGTTTGCAAGCACAACAGCAGGACGGCGCCTCTGAGTTCGACCTTTCCGCTCGCAATAGAGAGAGGCTGAGGCTCCAGTCGCTAACAATGCTCAGGTTGATCTTCATCTCCCGGAGAGCCAGGTGCTGCCCCTAAGGGGCCAGAAGGACCATGCTGGAGAAGCGCTGACCTCCTCCCAACCCCTGGCCTTAACAAGGCATAGCTGTGGCTTTGCCTGCCCAAATTCGGAGCCTCTCTCCCCTTCACAGAAGGTTGTCTCCTGGAATGCTTCAAACAAGTTCAGTTTCTCCAAACCACGGGACATTTGCTTGTGCATATACTGGATTTTGCACTCCACATTCACCTACTTAGCTCTTGGGCGTCCATTCACTAAAAATTATTTCCTTAGACTCAAAAAACTCACTGCCGGCTCGTAGTGACTCTGTAAGAGAGAGTAGAACGGGCTCTGTTGGGTTTCTAAGACTGCAACTGTCTGTGGGACTAGAAAGCCTCATCTTTCTCCGGCAGACCGGCTGGTGGTTTCAAACTGCTGGCCTTGGAGTTAGCAGCCCAATACATAACCACTATGCCACCAGGATTCACTCCTCACACTATGGATAACTTTACAGTTGCTCGCTCCGGGGTTGCATAGAAGGAATGCTTGCAGCACAGCCAGTTAAACACTGGGCTGTAAACCACAAGCCACTCCAGTCTCAGAAGTCCTAGGCAGCCGTTCTACCCTGTTCTAGAGGGTTGCTAGGAGTTGGAACAACATTGATGACAGCTGGTTTGGGGGTTTAGCTTTACTGTATTTCCAAGTACATTTCAATGACAGTAATTGTACTGGTGTACACATGATTAGTTAAGTCAAGTCGGTCTTAATCAATAGACTACAAGATTCATGAAAGTAAGACTAATGCAAAACTCATTGCTACATAGTACGTGGCAGACAATGAAGAGCTCAATCAATATGTGCGTTAATGAGTGTCTGTCTTTCCTCCAGTTAAGGAGCTGTGACTAACTTCATTAGTGAAGTTGTTCAGGACCCTCTAGATCCGGACTGAATCACAAGGACTCAAGATCCTTTCTTTACCAACTCCCCTCAGGGTACCCTCCTTTCCTTTCAAGGTCCTTCCTGAAACAGCAGTGCTCTATGTCAGATGTAGCCACTTTTCTCATGCAAATCTAATCAACCGCAAAGGTGGAGTCTTTTTGGAAGCAGCTTAACACAGGGG
>NW_022103905.1:19513277-19553786 GCF_000313985.2 Echinops telfairi
GGTTGTCTGTCCCCCAGGGAGGAGGTCACACACAGTTCCATGTAATCGGTTCCCTCTTTCCTACCCATTGGCCCTTTACCCTCCCTGTTTATTTTATCACAGTTGGAGGTTCAAACTCAGTGCACCAGCTCTGGAGAGCTCTCTCTCTCTCTCTCTCTCTCTCTCTTGGCTCTGGAGGAGGATCTGTAACCCTACATCCCTCAACTCCTTGGTGATGTCCCAATAGCATCTCTCTTTCCCTCACCTGTGCCCATTTCTCATTGTATCCTGTTTCATCTGCTCTTTTTTTAATCCCCAAAGACATATCCTACCCTGAGAGGGTACCATTAGCATAACAAAGAAAACCCTATTCCCACATGGGATTGCACCCCCTGGTAGAGGGGCTGAGATTCCAGAACACATACATTTGGGGGAAACACAAGCCATCCTTAATAGCGTCTCCCTTGTAAGACGGACAAGGCCATCATTCTCTATAGGACTAGTGGAGGAAGCCCTTGTCATAGTGCTTACTCACGGGCCTGCCGACCAAAGGTGGAGTTTCAAGCCAGAGGCTGCTCCACAGGAGAAAGAAAAAGCTGTTTGCTCCCATAAAGAACTGCAGTCTCAGAAACCCAGAGGCAGTTTGCCTGTCCCAGAGAGTCACTGGGAGTTGGACTTGACTCAATGGCAGTGTGTGGGTGGGTTGGTTTTTTAATAAGGTTAGTGTGTTCAATTAAATGGAATTCACAACACCTGGCACTTATTTGATTGGCTCCTATTCACAGACTATGGAGAAAACATGTCCGTTTCTTCATGTTAGATCATCATAAACCCAAAGTCCGTATGCCTAAGAGTTCACATACTGTATAAGCAGCATGGGCCAAGTCCATATACAAAGCTCATTGCCAGGGAAACGTACGATTCCTTTATCAGCCAGCAAGGAGACCTTCATAATAGTTACATGGACATGTTACCAAGAGGCCAAAGAGATCCCCAGGGTGGGTTTGTCCTCCGGTAGCAAAGCAATCTCCAGCTAAACAGACCTCTTTCTCAGACCTCAGCAACACACTGGTTTCTCCCAAGACGAGGGTCATCTACCTCGACGAGAAGAGTGTTTAGGGAGTGATTTCCACAAGATCAACACCCCAGACGGGACAGGAGGCAAAAACATAAAGCATTAAACATGTATCCTTTCCACAAAGCATTAACAGCATCGTAGCAGAGAAAGAATAGCTTTGATAATTTGACACAGGACAGAATTGAGTTGTCAGCTGTGTGGTAGAGACTCAATTCAGAAGGGGAAGCATATCAGAACGATCAGTCATCTACCAAGTCTCTAGAAAACACCAGGCAACTAACCAATTAAAAAATGTATACATGCGGCTCTTCAAGAGCCTGGAACACAGACCACCCTCCTCCCTACCCATTCAAATCCTACTCACCCATCTAAGTCTTTGTCAACTCCCCCTTCCTAGACAAGTACCACCTCCTTCCTTTCTATTGCTCATTCTGATTTTTACCACTCATTGGATGATCTACATTGTTTACATTGTCAAATACCAAAACAACAAGCAAGCAAAAAAAATCACTGCCACCGAGTCATGCTGACTGATAGTGACCCTTTGGGACAGGGTAGAACAGCCCCTATGGCGGTGGTTCTCAACCTGTGGGTCACAACCCCTTTGGGGGTCAAACGACCCTATCACAGGGGCGGCCCGATTCTTAACAGTAGCAAAATGAGAGTTATGAAGTAGCAATGAAAATAATTTTATGGTTGGGAGTCACCACCATACAAGGAACTGTATTAAAGGTTCACGACACTAGGAAGATTGAGAACCACTGCCCTATGGGTTTCTGGGCCTATAACTCTACTTTCTACTCCTGTGTGTAATTCTTTACTTTCTACTCCTTAAACAGTGACAGTCTTGGAAACTGATGGGGCCAATTCTACCCTGTGCTACAGGGTCATGATGAGTCAGAATTGTCTGGGTGGGTGGCAGTGAATTTGTCTTCCTTTTTTTACTCTTTATGGGTTTCAGACTGCAGACCTTGCAGTTCACAGCCCAGTGTATAACCCACTACAGCCATTTCTTCTTGTGTCTTCTCAGCCTAGACTTCTCTCCATCCACAGTGAACCTGATGAGGTCAAGCTCTGCTGGATTTCAGGCAGCAGCTTAAAGACAAATGGATTTGCATGAAAATAAGTTTTCTGAAGGGCCCTTCTACGTAAACAAGGGACTGAGGATGAACTTGATCCTTTGTGGATCAAATGCCTTGTGCTGGGTCTTTCACCCCGGCCCACTGAAGTCCCAGTAACAATAGAAGAAGGTACTGCAGCAGCGTGCAGCCCTGCCTCCCCCTCCTGCACCAAGCACCTCCCTGAGCGTGGTCACCAAGCACCCAGTATCTGCCCACCCAGGCCCTGGCGGCATTCAGTTCTTGAGTGGGCGTGTCCCTAACTGAAGTAATCATGGAGGTAATTACTTCCCATAGCCAATGAGCCAGAATAACGCCTGCACTGCTTGTTCCTAATACACCCACCGAGCACGTCTAAACAGTCTAGCAGGAGTCTACCGAAAGAGAAGGATGTTAGGTGGTTCTGCATGACTGCCCAATGCGAACAAATTCAGAAAGGCCTCCACATGAAAATAAGGCCCATCTAAGAAAGCCGAAGTTTCAAATCTATTGCCAAAGTTGCCAATCTATATAAAAACTTTTCTTTCCCCACCCCCTTAAAGTCCACTCCTCTAGTTCCAAGAAAAACTCTTTGTTCGTCTTGCTCTAACAAAGTAAATTATTCCTCACCTTGGGCAAGTTGATAGAAACGTGAGGAAATTACATTAAATCAGACATCCTTGAGATCAAAATAGATTGGAACAGGGGTTCTCTTTGTTTAAAATAGTTCTTCAAAGAGAAAGCCAAAGAGCTTAAGGGAAGAAAAAGTTGTCAAACACCCTCAAGGACTTTGCAAGCAACTAAGATCTCCACACCATTGATATGTTAATTAAAATGTACTTTTATCTAAAATAGGTGTTTGCTGGTCCTACTCCCATTACCCTGTGGCACTTCTGGCCCCTTGAATAATATTTAATTTCTGTGAAGATACTAGGAAACGCTCCTCTTCCCGGGTTCAGATCGGCTTTCCCAGGCTTCTGTGGGGCCAGTGTTGGCTGCAAGCCAGAGGTCGGTGGTTTAAACCCACCAGCTGTTTCCCTGGAGAACAAGGTCCTCTTCCCAAGTAAAGATCTGCAGTAGCGCCCTCTAGGGTTTGTTTTAGGTTTGGGCACTTTCCCTTAATGCAACTTAGGCATCCTTCACTCTCATTTGGTAATATTATAAACTGACCAAGATGTGCCAGAGATCGGACAGGATTATTGTTTAGCTGCAGTGGAATGCGCTCCGATTCACCAATGCACAGAAGTGCACAGACTTCTGGTACTATAAAAATGTTACCTCTAACATGCACAGTGCTGTGGACGGAACTGTGTTTCCACACACACGAAAATTGTGTATTATAAATCCTAATCTCTCTGCTTATGGTGAAGTCCCCCCAGTGGCAAAGGGGGCTGTGCAAGTGAGCTGCTACCCACAGGTCAGCGGTTCAAACCTGACCCTACCTGCTGCCCCTTGTGAGAAAGATGAGGATACCTGCCCCCATAAATGTTTAAAGTCTCAGACACCCCAACGGGCAGTTCTGCTCTGAGTTATAGAGCCATACTAAGTCGGAACCCACTAAATGGCAAGGAGCTTGGGTGTGCCCCTGGTGACATGATGGTTATGAGTCGGACGGCCGAATGCAAGGTCAACAGTTCAAAACCACCAGCCGCTCCTTGGGAGAGACGGGGCTTTCTGCTCCCATAAAGAGTAATAGGCTCAGAAACCCAAGGGGCAGTTCTACCCTTCCCGTGGGGTCCCCGTGAGCCCGAATTGCCTTGGCAGCAGTGAGCGTGCAATGGTTCCCATCCCATTTGGGTGCAGTGGTCTTTACGGTGGTAGAGACAGGATGAGCCGTGGTGCTGCTCGAGCCGATCTCCTCTGAGAATATGAAAGAGATCCAGAAGCAGGTGAGCAGGCAGCGGGAGGGGAGAAAGATGCCGGGCCACCTGACAACCACGCAGGAGCAGAAGCTCACCTCGATAAGGGCCTTTCCCCAGAGCCCACAGAGCAAGGAATCCTTCCCTTAGAGCTGAGACCCTGCACTCGGACTTTCACCCTTTTAGACCGTGAGAGAATAATCGTCCATTTGCTAACACCACCCACTTATGATACTTTATCGTAGCAGCTCTAGGTCCCTGAAAGCATAGCCAGAGGCCTAGTGTCCAAAGAGAGTGTGCTGGCTGTCTTTGGGAAGCAGACTCGGATGCAGTAGGTCAACCAGAAGCATTCTGAAGACCTTCTCGTCCTCAAAAGCACCCAGTTTTACACCTAGCATGTCCGCACCATCTATAAACCGGTTTCGCTGCCTGTTTTCACTTGCTGCACGCTCTCCATTAGAAATCCTGCCAGTAAAAGCCACGCAACAGCAGTACCATGAAATGATGACAGCAATAGACACTGTAGGCAGTGTGTCACGTATGTTACACATGTTCTTAACCCGAAAGCTGTAGGAGAATGTAAGCTCCATGAGGTCAGGGCCTTGTTTGATTCATGGTTGATTCTTCAGTGCCTAGAGCAGTAGCTAAGACTCTGTAGTGACCCAATAGGTGGGTGAGGAGTATGTGAGAGTGGGTTCTCACAAAATCACCAGCTTGTCGTGGTACTGCTTTGTTGTCCCAGCGAGGAGCCAGACGCCCAGTGAGGCTCAAGCTCCAACAGCTGGCAGGTAGATAGCGAACCAGGTGGTCTGCTTCAATCTCTTAATACCTCGCTGCCTCGGCAACAGGCAAGCCCTCTCCCAACCCATCTTGTTTTCAATTACATAAAGACCCTTTGGCAAAAGGCTAACTAAATCTGACCTAATTAAATGCTAAGCTTTTACTGCTGGTTGATTTACTTAGCACTGGATTGGAAACCAGAAGGCTGCAAAGAAATGGGCCGGGCCTTGTATCTGGAGCCCGTACAGAATTGTACAATGGTCCAACGTCTGAACTCCGAGAGCTGCTTACTGCTCACATCCTGAGCCCACCGCGTGCTTGCCCCGTCTTCTCAGAGACAGTTATTTGACCGGTCAGGGCCTTGGTTTCTCTCTCTTGAAACTGGAACAACGCAAGAGGCATTCTCTAGTAACGGTGCCACCATCTGTACGAGCATGCATGGGTTTATTATTAATGACTCATTATACATTATATATTATTTTTATCATTATATTGACATCCTTCTATGATTGAGAAAGCAAGAAACTCATATTGCAGGCCATTACTGTGTAAGCACAGCATCTTATCTCAGAAGCCCATGAGTTGGTGGACTAAAGCCCTGAGCTGTTTTATGGATTGATGGTTAGAGAATAGAGTCATATAGATATGACTCTATTATACATATATATATAACATCCTTCACCCAACACTTCCTTAGGTTAACTTCTAATCATCTTTCACATCAGAGTTTACAGTTTACTTCTTTAGAGTAACAGTCCCTGAGCTCCCTGTGTACTCCTCGCTCCATGAATGGCCGTTCTTACAGCAGATGCAGCTCCTGGATTACTTGGGTAGGGTCATTGTTGCTGGTAGGTGCCATCCACTCGGCTGCAATTCATAACTCCCCTATGTACAGCCGACAAAAGCACTGCCCAGCCCCATGCCAGCCCCACAACTGGGCTTATGTTTGCGCTCACTGATGCAACCGCCGGGTCAACCCATCTCATCGAAGGCCTCCCTCTTCTTGGCCCCGCTACTTGACCCAGCGTGGTGTCCTTCTCCTACTGGTGCCATTGACGGTCTCCATGGGCAAAACTGGCCTATCATGTGTACTGCTGCCTCCCACTCGGGCTGGTGTAGCTCGCTGTCTTGGAATTGGTCCCCAATTCATGGTGACCCCATGCACAACAGAAGGGAACCCTGTCTGGTCCTGCCCCGTCCCAGTGAAACACACTCAACCTCCCAGCAAGGGACAGCATGCAGCACTCAGGGAACTTTGCAAGTGTGGCCTGACAGAGGGGACAGTGGGGTCCAGGGGAGGTAGAGGCGGGAGAGGGTACTGTAGCATCGAAAAGTCTGTGGGGAGGTCAGTCCTGCGGTGGTAAAACAGTAACTTGGAAGAAACGCCATGGGTTGTAGGACCGAGTATGTTCCTTTCCTTTCTCGGCCCTCCCTGCTTCGCCCCCCCCCCCCCAGGCCCCGCCCCGCTTTGTATGTGAAGAAACAACTGCAGTGTGCAATTTCCAGAGCGCAATGGACATGGCTTATCCTCAGATCTCCTCACCCCTCCAAAGTGGCTAGGGGAGGTCCAGCTGGGTTCTCTTCTGTTGAGACCGAAGCAGAGATGACTGGCAAGCAGCCTGCTCCATCAGGGGCTGGTAGGCAACCCCGGAGATGTTGCCAGCGGAGACGCCTGGGGAGGAAGCAAACCTTGGTAGGGAGATCTGCCTTCTCATGCTAACAGTGATTTTGGTCATCGACGGCAACACTACACCATAAACTCTTACTGTTGACTTTTCCTTCAGATACGGTCCTGGGGATGCCCATACACGTATACTGATACAATCTCTCTCTTCTGCCCCCAAATTAAACCAAACCAAACCAAACTCACTGCCATCGTGTGCCTTCCTACTCTCAGCCACCCTAGAGGGAACCCCTGTGGGTTTCAGAGACTGCAACTCTGGATGGGAGCAGAACGCCTCATCTCTCCCCAGAGGAGCGGAGGGTGGTTTCAAACTGCGGACCTTGGGGTTGGCGGCCTAGTGTGTAAACACTATGTCATCAGAGCTCCTTAGCCATGATTCAGTTCAGAAATCCGGAGCCTCACTCGAAGTAGCACAGGGATTATGTCCTCCTTGGATTCTCGTCTATCTCTTGTTTCTCAGACTCCACGTCCGTCCGTCATGTTTTACTCCAGCTCCACATTTCCCTCCCACTCTGATCAAAGCCATGTAGAGATTGGGAGGAGAGTTAGGGCTAAGTATAAAGAATGTGTCTTAATAAGCAATGCAAATAAGGGCATTTTAGAAAAGGAAATCCCTTTGTCATGTTCATTCGTTAAGACAATGCTGTCCTGAGGATTCCATTATGTTTTCTCAATGTACTTTGGACCACCATACAGTCATTCAATTCCATTCAGATTCACAGTTCATTCATTCAGTCAACCAATCCCACTAGTGTAGGGAGTACCAGAAGGATCCTTGGTGGTATAGTGGTTATGCGTTTGGCTGCTAACCAAAAGGTCCAGGGTTAGAAATGACCAGCTGCTCCAAGGGAGAAAGATGAGGCTTTGGACTCGGGTGAAGAGTTACAGTCTGAGAGACGGTACGTACCGTGTCCTATACGGTCACTCTCCATCGGAATTGACTCTGTAGCAGTGAGATGGAGCTCCCTATATGTGAAAGACTCCTGCCACATATGTGTGTGTGTGGGGGGGGGGGACTGTGCTCACTGGGTTAGCCATGGGCCTGGGTGACTGTGGCCGCGCAGACTGGGGGGAGGGACCTCTGCAAAATGCAAAGGGTGTTCCATGGACCAGACCGACGGAGGGCCTCACACTGGGCATGAGAAATGCAGAAATAGAGAGTACACTTTTAAAGCCTTTTTAAAGCAGTGCAATTATGTGCTATGGGTTCGATGGTAGAATCCTCCCCAGCCACATGGGAGACTGGCCAGTGCACCTCATGTGCAGCTACCAATCATCGGTCAGTGGAGGCTTGAACATGGCTATAGTGCCGAACAGAGCTTCCGGACTAAGACAGCATCAGAAGAAAGGTCTGGGGATCCACTTCCAAAAGTCAGCCAGTGAACTCAGACCATGGCTCACAATGGCCTCATTTTGACTTTCTAGCCAGAAGTCACCTTCAGCATAGCTCACAATGTCAGTAGTGATGGCTGTGGGCTCATCACAAAGATACTGGACTGTGTACCTTTAACTTCTTTTTCCTTTCTAATAGAAGGCTGTGAAAAAGTCTCCCGGTGATGCAGTGATGCAGGTCGGTGGTTGGAGCCCGCCAGCTGCTGGCTGGGCCCAGGGATGTGGCAGTTTGCTTCTGTAAAGATCACAGTCTTGGAAACGCTACAGGACAGTTCTAATAATAAATACGTGAGTGCCTGGTTTTGCAAAAAGAATTGTATTTCTTAATTGAAGTTTAGGAAAGTGTTGATTCATAATGGACCAAGGTAGGGGAGAGGGGACCTGTCCTCAGCTGCCGCATAAAATGAGCCCTGGTAGTGCAGTGGGCTAAGTGTTGGGCTGCGAATCTAAAGGTCAGTGGTTCAAATGCACTAGCCACTCTGCAGGAGAAAGATTAGGCTCTCTGCTCCCATGAAAATATTGGAGGTCTGGAAGCAGTCAGGAACACTTCTTCTCTGATCAACAGGGGGCAAAGAGTTGGAATGAACATGGCAGCAGTGGGGCTGGTTTGCGGTGACCATAGAAGCCATGAGCAGTATTGCTCTCAGAAAGAGGCAGCATCAGAGCGCCCAGATGGGAGAACAAGAGAGCGATCGCAGCCCTGGGCATCTGAAAGACTTCCCCAGGGCCATGGCATTTGAGCAAAGCCTAATAGGATGGGGAGGGATTTGGAGGCAAAGACAGAAGGCAATGCGTCAGAGTCCAAGAGAAAGGTTGAGGCCAGGAATAAAGGGCTTATCAGGGGTACAGTGTATATTTAAGACTCGGGAAAGCAAAGGGCAGGTGAATATTATGATAATAATAGTAGCTAACATTTATTGAGTACTTACCCTGAGCCTGGCTCGGTGCTAAGAATATGTAGAGAATTACCCCATTCGTTCCCTCGAACTACCTGCGGAGACATGATCTGTGAAGTTGGTTCCCGGATATGTGAAGGCCATTAAATCAGAGTCAAGGGCGGGTCTCAATGAAAGGGGCTGCAGGTACACAGAGAAGTGGGAGACAGGAAGGCCTTAACCCTCCTCTCTCCTCCTGCACAAGCGTGTGGCCTCCAAGGGAGAGAATCTGATTTGTAAAGATCCACTTTAATGCATGAGCTCACAATTCTCCTACAGGTTCTCTTGAAACGGTAATGTGAGCCCTCAGGATAAAAGGACCTGAGTAGCAGGAATAGGAGTGGGAGTCGTAGGTCAATGGGAGAACTCCCACCTTCCATGTGGGGGCCTGGGTTCCATTCCTGGCCAATGCTATGGATGCAGAGGCACCACTCACCTGTCACTGGAGGCGTGAGGGTGGCTATGAAGCTGAACAGGTCTCGGTGGAGCTTCTAGACCGAGACAAACTAGAAGAAAAGTCTGATGACCCACCTTCCCAAATCAACCAATAGAAACCCTCTGGACCACCATGGCTGTGGCCACGGCTGGGGGTGGACGTGGCACAGGACTGTGCAGTGTTTAATTCATTCTGTGGTTCACAGGTCTCCGTGAGTTCAAGGCTGACTCCAGGGCAGCAGACAGCAACAAGATCCTGTCCTCCTGCGGACACCTTCTCAGCGACTGACGGGGACATTAGATAGAGCATTAATCTAACCTCATGCGATGTGTGTGGTCTGCTTCTACCCCTTAGAACAGAAGTGCTGCCCTTGCTTTTAAGTAAGTGTGGTACGGTTAGTACAGCTGATGCCAGCCCAGGCTTGCTGCAAGAAGTCCAGCTGGGGCCAGGAGAGCGATGGGGGCCGTGACTCCTGGGCTCAGGAGGGGAGATTGTGTCTGAAGAAGACAGTAGGGCGCTAATGCAGATGGATGAAGCATAAAAATCATACGGGAAGTTCTTTATCTCTACAAGGAACATTCTTTGGCTCAGCAGGATAATATTGTGGGAAATGACAGTTATTCATATGGCCCTAGGTCATGGGCCTCTTGAGAAAAAAAAAACATGGATTGAAAATAACAGAGTCAGCTCTTTCAAAACCAGGTGCCTCTTAGTCTACATTTTGCAGACAGGGCCTTAAAATGCCTAAGTAGGAAGTTCTTTAGTCTGCTTAAAAAATAAACGTATAAACACACACACAGGGATACATATGTTGGTGGAGGTGCCATCAATAGGTGCTGACTCATAGCAACTCTGTGGACAATGGCCGTCTTAAAATCATTGGTTGAGCCCATTGGTGCAGCCGCAGTGACAATCCGTTTCACTTCAAGTCTTCCTCCTCTTCACTGGCTGCACTTTACCAAGCATGATGCCCTTCTCTAGGGACTAGTCCCTCCTGGCAACTTGGCCAAAGTCAGAGAGGCAATGGACTTCCAGCACACATTTGTTTGTTCCTCTGGTCGTCCGTTGTGTAGTCAACCCTCTCCGCCAACACCGGCAGCCAACGACATCAATTCTTCATTGGTTTTCCTTATTCTCTGTTTGTTCTTCTGATGTATATATATGCCTGGATAGGTATACATGCAGGTTTAACATTTACCTCTGCTACATATGTGTCTGTATGTATATAGTCTATGAATTTTGTGAGAAAATTTCATTATCTTCTCATTCCATTTTTCAACGGATGTTGTGTAACCCTCGTGTGTGTGTGTGTGTGTGTGTGTAAAAACATTTCTACTAGGGTTCCAGAACACACATGCATGGGTTTGTTCCAAACAAAATCTCTTGAAGCATGTCTCTGCGGTCAGTGAATAGCCACTGACAAGTTCTCCGAGCACAATGCCTGTATCAGGCCCGGTGCCTTCCGGACAAGGCTGAGCCAACCCCAAGGGATCCACTTGCCCCATTACATTCAAGTTTGCTCAGAAGATTATGGCAACTATTTCTTTGGATTTTGAGGGATAATCTTGATAGCATTTCTTGCAGGACATGATCGGATTAGAGGATCATGATGAAGTTTTAAGAAATTTTAAAAAACAAACAAAACTCTGCACTAGTGAGAAAAAGTTTAGGAAAACTGTGCCAAGGATTATTTTTCCCATCACCACTACCACCCTGATCTTACCCCTTCAGACTTCTTGATGTTCCCCAATTCAAAGGATATTTAAAAGGAAAATGATTGGAGTTCTTTAAGAATGCCAAGAACTGCCATTCTGATGTGGTGCCGTGAGAAGTTAGAGAGATGGGGACACCAAGATGGAGGAAATGCTGACAAACAACCACTTCGCGTTTTGCTATTTTTGTTTATAAAGGTTTCTATAATCATATATATATATATATTCCACCCACCTCATGCTCCTTCTTCATTTTTCTCTTCACTTCTTAAGGTCTTGCATTTAACAAGGCCTATTGGGTCCAGCCAGCTTACCACATGGTGCAACACTTCAGCAACTCTTAAGATGTCGAATGCCATGAAAACCGAGTTGCTGTGAATGTGGCAACTGGGGCTCCATTGCCAGCGTGAAAATGGAGACTGCGTGAATCACAGCGGTCACGGACACCTGTTCCATGAGGACCGACAAGATGGCCCTCACTGTCCGTCTCTCGGGAGTCGAGGGGCTCTCTTCATCAGAGCCTGGGGGGTTTCTCTGCCATGCCCCGCCAAGCTTAATTTCCACTCCAGCAATATGGTCACGACAGAAGCCCCGAAGACAGACATATCACTCTGTCGAGTTCTTATTTCAACCAACAAAAATCTAACTTTCAACTTTACTTAAGAAACTGGAAATTTAGTCCACCGCAGAGGCGACGGGAGAGGCTTTTTTTTTTCCATGCCTGGAGACGTGTGTCACTCCCTTGCCTATCCAGTGTCATCTCTTCCTTCTCCTCCAAACCCATGTGAACGCTGGAGAAAGTGACAAAGGCTTGGAATTTCAACGTGATCCCGCGGCTGGCGCGTCCCCTCAAACTCAGTGTTTGCTCAGACAAGTTTTAGCTGGGAAAGCTCAGGCGGTGGGGGCGGGGGTGAGGTGGGGTGGGGGAAAAGCCCAGCGAAGGCACCTCCTTAGTTTGTGTTCCCCGTGAGCCGAGTACTGGTGAGCAGAGCTCCAGATGCGGGGTTTCAACGAGTTCAGGAGAAAGTTCCATTTGCTTTCCGTCCCATTTTCCCAGAAGCCTTGTGAAGCCCCCTTGGAGAGTGTTGAGGAGCCCTGGTGGCCCGGTGGTTATGTGGTGGGTTGCTAACCAGAAGGTCAACAGTTCCAAACCACCAGCCATCAGTGGGAGAAAGATGAGGATTTCTACTCCCATAAAGAGTTAAAATCTCATCAATCGATAGGGACAGTTCTACCCTGCCCTAGAGGGTCACCCTAGGTCAGGATTGACTGGGTGGTAATGAGTTTGGCTTTTGTACAATGTACAACATTTCTCTGCTTTTGTACAGCAGAGAAATTCACTGCTGTTCGGTCCTGGAAAACCACAAAGTCTTTATGAAGAGCTCTTTAACCACGTCCATACTTCTGAAAATACGTGTTGTTATCACTGAAAAAAAAGTGGGCATCAACAGTGGCCTCTCTTTTGCACGGAAGAACTTACTAACCCCATTTCGTGAAGCGTTTTGAGAGTGAGAGTCCTCAAGCGCACGGTGGTGTAGGTGAAGGCGGGCTGCTCAGCCCCTGGAACAATGCTGGTTAACCAACTGGCTTTTCAGTATGGGCAGTGGTGCCTGGACCTAGGTCCCTCCTTTTGTTCCTGGCTGGCTGCTCCCTGCTGACTCTCATTCCTACCATCTTTACTGACACAGGAGTGGCCAGGGTAGGGGAGCACCTTTATAACATTAAAATATTATGTACACTCCTGTGTCATTAAAGTTATAGTTTTAGTCCATGGATACAAAATTCTGACAGGTTATTTAGCAGTACTTTAAAACATGTGTTTATAAATCCCGACAGCATCTCCATTTACTTTAGAGGAGCAGTCCGTACAGAGCATGTCACGGGCAGCCTGGGGACCCCCTTTGGTGGTGGGAAGTGTATGGATTCCCGTGGCCCTCCGCGAGACTGAGCTCCAAGGGAGGATCTAGCACCCCTAGGCTTGGAATCTTGGGTTTGGCTTGTGAGGACGTGGCTCCCTTTCATATCAAAAGGAGCTGGCTTTTGAATCTTTTCGAGTCGCTCCGTGGACTGGGAGGCGTTCCACCACACAGGCTTTGTAATGGATAGTCCAAGGAAATGTAAATATGAGCCACGTTCAAGGGCATCATTTAGAACACAAACCCACAGGAGATCGCGCAGCAAACCACTGGCTTTAAAGGGAGCCTGGCTGCCTTGAAAGACAGGACACTTGATCCTGGGGACACCACACCACACAGCCTGTCTGCCACAGCGCTGCTGGTTCCGACCATGGAATTTCCAAAACAGACTCTCTCCAGCAAAGCCAAGAGCACATTTTTTCAACCTCAGGGTGAAGTGAGGATTCATTAACGAGAGAACCTTGCTAAGCAGGCTTCCTTTCCCCTCATACGGGACCAGTGTCAGAGTCTTGGCCTCTCCATGGAAGTGCAACAATGGGGAGAGGAATTCCTTAATTGTGGTGCCCCATGGTTTGGAAGATTCAAGGGGGCCCCAAAAAGTCTTGGCCAGGAAGAGCAATTTCAGCCTAGACTTTTCTGTGCCCAGAGTGTATCAACTGTGTGGGCACCAGACCAAAGGATCAAAGAATTACCCTGCAAAGAGCCCGAGTGTCACAAAAATGCAAGTCACCAGTGAGAGGAGCTCAGCCCCAGGGGGGCTTACTTGATGGGGTGAGTCATGTTTAGGGCTAAGAGTCAAGTGAAAAAGAGTGAGCCTCATATATGATATGTGATAAAGCAGTGAGGTGGTTTTCGGATGAAAGATCAGCTGGTAGTGAACTTGTCTTTGTAGGCCAGGAAAACTGGAGGTGACATAAGGGAACCCGTGGCTGGCTCTTAACCGTTTCTTTCAAAAAGCCATGTTCCTGCTGGAGGATGAGTCCTTTGAGCACTGCTGGCGGGTGGATTAGGAAGGTCATGGTAATCATCAGGTGCGGCGTGGACGGGGTGAGGATGAAGAAGCTGGATCTGCCAAGCCCACAGCCACCGATTCCAACTCCAAATCCTACCTTACAGAGCGAAGTAGAACGGCCTCATAGGCTTTCCCGGGCTATAAATCTTTAGCAGATATCTCCATCTGTCTCCCACAGAGCAGCTGCTGGGGTCGAACCGCTGACCTTTCAGTTAGCAGTCAAGAGCCGTAACCACTGGGCCCCTGGGTTCACATAGATGGTGGACGTAGGAACATAAGCCAGCGCAGTGATAATGACCCTCTAAGCAAGTCAGGAGACCTATTCCCCAACTCGGTTGGATGACTTCAGTGGGAACGACTTTGCAGGATAAAATTGTGTGTCTCCCCAAATACATGTTATCAATCTAATCTCTACGCCTGTGGAGAGGGGTCCTACTGACACAATGCTTAGGCTCTGCTGCTGGTAGGAAGGTTGGGGATTCAGACCCACTCAGTGGTTTTGCATAAGAAAGACCTGCTGCTCTGGTCCTGTAAGGATTAAACCCACTGCTACAGTGTTCATTCAGATTCACAGCCATCTAGACTGTATGTCAGACAGGAGAACTGCTCCCAAGGATGAAATCTTACTGATGCAGACTCCCATGCCATTCCGTGGAGCAGCTGGTACGTTCGGACTGCCATCCTGGGTGGCTAACCCTCTGTGTACCGGGGTTCCTGGGTAAAGACTGCAGCTGAGAAAACCCGATTCAGCTGTCGTCTCCTCTACCACACATGGTAGCTGAGAGGCAAAGGCACTCAACCCTAACGGTACCCAGAGATACAATCCTAGTTGGCATTAGGACTTTCCTTGCTCTGTGGGTGCCCACTCAGTGTAGGGCATGTTCTGAAACATACCACTTTTGAGATAAAACAGACCAGACTGAGCAAGTGACCCAACAGGGAAACTCAGATGGGGAAAAAGGGGTACCATGCCCAGGAACAAGGAAAAAAACCGGCAAAGAGCTCAGAGCCTTCCCCCAGAGCTAGCGTGGAATCCTGACCTCTAATCTCCTGAACACTAAGGACAGACATTTATTTTGTGAAAGTGACCTGCTTGTCACAGCAGCACCAGGTCACTAAGACCCACGACAGTGTGTGAGCTGGCCGTATGGGCCAGAAGTCATCCCTACCACTGTCACAGACAAAGAAGAGAATCGCAGTTGAAGGGCCCCATGCTCCACATTTCCTCCTCTCCTGCTGGCATCACAGAATAGCCACTCATCTCTGGATACCCCATTCTTGGGTGCTTCAGACCCAGCGGTCATCTCCTCTGTGGTGAACTGCTGTGACCAGACCAAACCCAAGCCACAGTGACTCACAGTGAGCCCGGAGGACAGGGTAGAGGGACGCCTGTGAGTTTCTGAGACTGTAACTCTTTACCGGTATAGAAAAGCTCGGTACAGTGCAGCACGTCCTGACTATACCACCAGGACTCCTAAGTGATACGACCAAGCAGTAACATGGAGAAGCACCCCAGGTGATCAGAAAGTTCACGGACACCTACGACGTTCACATCTGCGAGGACCCAAAGCTCAAGCAGCATGCTCATTGCATGAGAGAGGGCGCGGACACCGGGAAGTCCTTACAGCTCCTCCCGGTTCTGAGCGCCGCTGGGGTATTTCCCTTCCGGCTCCATCACTGACACCGGGGATGAAGCTGGAAGAGTCCCACTGAGCACCCCCCATGCCCCGTTCCCCCCTCCCCCCGCAGCCTCCGAGTCTGCATTGGTAAACAGAAAAGATAGCACTAAATCGCTCCTACGACCCTGCCAGCACTCGCTTCTTGTGTGATCAATGCTTCTAAAATTAGGCTGTGTCCAGGTGGAGAAGTTCATTTACCCCTATCTGGTTTATGCTCACTTAAGGGAATGATTTTGCTCCTCCGGGGGCTCTCATATTGCCCATTATTCAGAGTGAGCTGCCTCCTGGTGCGCTGTCAAAATACATCAGCTTCAAAGACAAACACACACCTTTCAATCCAAGGCCAAGATCGTTTACTGTATAATTTATGATAATGTTAAGTCTGTTCCTCATAAATGTTAATGGTGCTTTTCTTCCCCTTCCCCATAGATGGCTGATGCTCACAAAAGCAGCTGGATGCTAAAAGTTACATTTTTTTTTTTAAACAACCTAATTGTCTCAGCCAACAAATCCGGTTAAAATAAAACAAACCTTGCCTCGGTTAGTACCAGCAAGTAAACCCCAAATAAAGCCCCTCTGTGATTCTGTGCTCCTCACTGCTTATCGACCCCGGCGTGGCTCAGCTCATTTTGACAGACTGCTCTCCATTTTACTGTGAAGCTATGAACACAGAAGGGGCTCTTCACCGACTTCTTCCCGGTTCCTTCCCATCGCACGGATTGTTCGCTCTGTCGTACATTTACTGTCCATGTAGCACAGGACGCTCAAGCATTCTCCAAAACAGGTTCTTCCCTGCTAAAAATATTGTACCATAAAGTAGTCAACGTTGCTTCCTGTATAGATACGGCAGGTGATAATTTGAAATATAAATGCCACCACGTTGTCTCTTATACCCAATAGAATTGTTCTGACTGCTGCTACGTTCGACGAATTATTTCTCAGACCCTCAGAACCTGGGCTTTAAAACCACTGGAAGCTTTCAAAGTCATCCTAGACAAAAGCCAAGGAGGCAGTAGCTTTAGCTCGGCCACTGCATCTGGGTCCTGAACAGCTGCATGTTCTGCTTTTGAGCCTATGAGCCATCAAAATGAGCAAATGCATACTCTCCACTATTGACACTTAAAAGGAACAATAACAATAACATGCCTCATCACTATTATTCTCAAGGTGAAAAAGAAGACAATTCCCAAAGCCTATTTTAAAAAGTCAGACAAAGCAATAAAAGAATTGTATTAAATGCCCTTAAATTGTTTGAAACCTAGGTGCCTGGATTCTAGACCCTCTTCTACTTGAGGTTTGTGCCATCTTATTCAATCATTGACTGGGTCATTCAAGAAAGACAAACGGAGCTTGGCAGGAGGGCAGTGTGCAGGGCTATGGTTGCTGAGAGATGGCAGAATTTGGTCTCTGCCCTCAAAAAGCCCATCACCCAGGTGGGGAGAGAGATAATCCGACAGTGCGGTGGGCACGTTGCTCAAAGATGCGCAGAGCACTGGGGAGGAAAGAGGCGGCAGTGAAATGTCAGGGTTTCAAGGTCTCTTCAGGAAGGTGCAGCCTCCACGGCGTCTTAATACCTGCCCTGTCTTGGCTTTGCAGGGTTCTGTAAGCGAGAGCACAAAGGAGCTGCCCCGGGATTATTTTCCATGGCGAGAGACAGAAAGCCACAGCATAATGAAGGAGTCTCCCCCCATCGCCGGCTAGTAAGGAAAACATCCAAGCATGATTTGGAAAAAGGTTTTTAAAAATCCAATTTCAGCTGATTTTCTCAATCTTATTTGTATTTATAGAGGACTTCAAAACGGAAGGACGGCCGATCTCCATTTCACACATGAGGAAATGTAGGCATGGGGCCAGAGACTTGGGAGACCTGGGGAAGGGCCTTGGCTAGAGGTCAGAGAGGGAGGCTTAGGAGTTGGGGACTTTTTGAGGGGGAGGGGGGCAGGATGTTTTGTCTTTCCAAAACACCCTCTACTGATGACACACGTGGGTACCAAAAAGAGAAGGGGTTGATCGTTCTCTGTTTTTTCCTTCATTAAAAACAAGTCAGAAAAAAAGTATACAGATGTGTATCCCACCTTTCAAACTCCTCAAATACATGATCCACATTTCAAACGCCCCCAAGTGTTTTTGAAACTATTTCTTTTCTCCATGCCTTTCTGATGCAGACAGGAGGGAAGGAGGCTCAGGTTGTCTCTTCCTAGGAATCGCAAGTGACCATGGCTCAGACAACTTGAAGAGCAAGAAGAGATACAAAGCAGGGGGGATCTGGGAGGACTGGGGGTCCTCAGAAGATACAACAAATCTGGGATGTTGGCACGAGCTTGGCATTGAATGGCAGGGTGGGTCAGAGAGCCTGTGGTGGACGAGGGGAGCAGGGGAGGCAATGGGTCCATGCAAACGTTCCGGAGCAGAGGGAGCTTGCCCAGTAGGAGGAGGGTTTCCTCCCAGGGACCACAGACAGGGCCTGTATCACAATGCTCACAGTTCAGCACAATGCCGCCACCCCCCCCCACACACACACACACAAATCAGACCGAACCACATCCCTTCTCTGGTGCTATAGTGGTTATGTACATGCTGGGCTGC
This sequence comes from Echinops telfairi, assembly GCF_000313985.2. Classification (NCBI taxonomy): domain Eukaryota; kingdom Metazoa; phylum Chordata; class Mammalia; order Afrosoricida; family Tenrecidae; genus Echinops; species Echinops telfairi. Next base: position 19,531,423 of record NW_022103905.1, read on the forward strand.
GATCCCCATGGGGTGGGAAGTTCAAAACTATGGCAGCTCAGGGGGTGAAAGACTGGGCTTTCTACTCCCTTACACAGTGACAGTCTCAAAACCCCAGAGGGGATCACTATGAGTCACGCTGACTCCGCGGCAGGGAGGTCACTGATACAGTGCTTCTAGCCCAAAGCTGTGCAATCCCACCAAATTACGGAGTAGGAATATGCCTAGCAAGGAGATTAGATAGCCTGCTAATCAGGTAAATGAGGTATATGGCACTCTGGTGGGAGTGCAGCCATGCAAATACAGTGTAGGGAACCCTACCCTGGATGAGTCTGCTCTATCATCCTCTCTGCAGGCCCATCCCAGAGGCAGAAGAGGGTCTCTGTGATACCGAGAAAGAAGAGCCAGAGTGGAACTCCTCCTTCTCATCCACGGAACTCTGCTCCAGGAGACAGGGCTGTGGCTTGGGGGACGGCAGTGAGAGACAGTCCGAGGCAGGGAACGAGCCTTAGAAGCCACAGCTGAGCCAGGAGACCAGCATCAGAGCTCGGTTTGCTGATCCAGATGTCTAGCATTGCACACCCTGGGTTAGAGGCTTGCTGGCAGAGTGGGTGCCATTGAGCACTTGTTAGCAGAGTTAAAAGAGCTTTGTAACACTTGCCCAACTAATCCAGAGGCATAGCTAGGATGAGGCCATCCTGATTTAAAAACCACAACCACTGTATCCTGAGCCATGCCTGATTATGACTTGTCACCTGCTGCTTCCCTAATAACAGCCCATACGTGTGACTGTCTGACTGTCATCTCTGCGTTCTGTGTAGTCACAACAACACATTGTCAAGCCCAGCAGAGAAGTCGAGTGCCTGGGGAGGGGCGGTTGGGGCTAGGAGTGGTCAAAGAGGGTGGAAGGTGGAGGCCTGAGTTCTGTCTCCTAGAAACCAGCCTGGGGTTCACGCTGATGGCTGTCTCCTCCTTCCCCTGTGTGGTCAGAGGAGGTCAGACATTCGCACACCGCCACCACACATACACACCATGGTTACACACGCCTGTCACGATTCACTTATGGAAGGGAAGCAAAGGGTGGGAGAAGAGTAGGGGTGTTCTAGGGATTAATCATGTATCCAATGCCGTAAATGTGCTAGAAACCTTGTGGGATGGAGACCTGGGGATGCCCAGCCTTTGTGCTAGAGAAGCCCACAGCTCTGTGGAAGATCCACACCCACCCACAGTACAAGGTGTTGAGCAGGACACAAAAAGCATGTACCCTCGTGCACAAAAGGCTGGGGATGCGCCAATAAGGAGGGTCAATCGGAGCTGACGGTAGGGGGAGGGTATGGGCAAAACCACACTGGAAAGGGAGAGAAGCCAGTGGGCGAGCGTGTGGGTGGGCTATGGTGCTCAATCTCAGTTGCTTGCTTGAGTCAGGTGGAGAAAAACCACGGGTGCCAAAATGTCCCATAGTTGATGGTTACCCAAATATATGCCTTCTTCCTGTGTGAAAATTCACCAAACCATCTACTTAAGATGTGTGTACTTTGCCGTCTTAAATAACGCCACAGCAAAATGAGAAGCCCACCGCCCAGGCACTACCCCTCAAATAAAGCAGCGTCTATCCGCCGTCAGGGTTGCAGCCCAAGATCTTAGAAGGAGATTTTATTAAATTATTTAAATCCTCTCAGTTCTTCCCTTCATGCGAAGGCCGCCGATCGTTTTAACAGCAACCGACGCCTCGCATTGCAACTTCTCGGGAGACATTATTGAAAAGAAATGAAATGAATGGATGGTCCTATAAAATCAAGAAAAAAAGTGTTATCGCTAATGTTAACCTCATCTGTAAATAAAGTGGGCATTAACCGTGTCATTTTACAGATGAGGAAACTGAACCTTGGGGAGGTTCCTATTTGACCCACGGGCACAAGGCTTGGAGGAAGCAGAATGGTGGGTGGGGAGAGCAGGGCTAGGTGCAGTGCCAGAATTGATCTTTCTCCTGAAATGCCCAAGGATGCTTTCTCGAGGGATCACTAACCACCAACGACTGACTTTGGTAGCCCATCACCCAGTGGGACTCAAGACCAACAACTTTTCCAAAAGGGGGCTTTTGCTTCAGAAAAGGGTCCTGCACGGCAGCGGGCCAGAAGTCTGCACTGATGAAATTGCCCCTTGAAACCCTTAGCCACCTGCATGGCGTTCTGTCTTTGGGGGGTCTCATCTCAGCCATTCATTTCCGCTTCCATCTGCACCAGAACCTCAGATCTGTCATGCTGCGGGCAAGAAGAAGTGCCCTCTTAACAAGACCCTGGGCATCATGGGCACTGTCCGCAATCCACGCTTACAGAGTCACATCCGTCACCAGCAGGTAACGAAGCTCACAGGAACGGAAGAAACTGCACAAAAGCAGAAAACGACAATTCAGAACACACACTCAGTGATGACGGACGGCATTAAGGAAATCCTCAAAGCCCTTAGCAGTGTAGCTGCCAAAAGGAAAGAAGGGGGGCGGGGCGAATGACTTCTTATTAAAAAAAGAAGGCCCATGTAGAAGTTATAATAAGGACCCATATACATTCTGCTGGCTGTGAAAATTATTGCAGCATTAAAAATGATAGTAGTATAATGTCATCCAGCGCGTGTGAAATCCCGGACAATAGAAGATGGGTAGCTTAAGCATAAACGCTAATACTGCCTAGAAACACCAGGGAAATAAGTGCATGGATGAGGAAAACATCCTCATGGTATTTCTGGACCACCTCTCCCGGTGTTTGCACGGGAACAGACCGGGGGTCCGGACGGCAGCACAGCAGTTCTCTGCATCTGAGACCCTCTTTCTTCGGGCAGATTCTGCTCTGCGGCTGGAGCTGTGACATTCAGGAGTTGCTAAGATCTCACCGGACCAATAATGGGAGAGAAAGAGGGGGGCCGGGCAGTGAGTGACGTCCTTAGGCCTATGCTAGGCTTTCAAAAGAGGATCGTTTTTTGTTGGTTGGTTGGTTGGTTTTTAAATCATTTTATTGGGGGCTCTTACAGCTCTTATCACAATCCATCCATCTATCCATCCATCGTGTCGAGCACATTTGTGCCTATGTTGCCGTCATCACTTTCAAAACATTTTCTTTCTACCTGAGCCCTTGATTTCAGCTCATTTCCCCCCCTCCCTCAGGAACCCTTGATAATTTATAAATTATTATTTTTTTCATGCCTTGCATTGACCACTGTCTCCCTTCACCCACTTTTCTGTTGTTCATCCCCCTGGGAGGGGGTTATATATCGATCATTGTGATTGGATCTTCCTTTCAAAAGAGGGCAGTTTTGGCAACTTACACATGTCGAGATTTGGGGCTGCTAACGGTGAGGCTCTCGGCTCCCATACAGATGAATAGTCCCAGACACCCGGTCCAGTGACGCCATGAGTCCCGATTGGCTTGCTAGCACAAGAGGAGAACTACCGAATGATATAGTTAAAGGCAGTGGAGGCTCTGTGCTAGAATGTGAGAGTGCTTGGATTCCCTGCCAATGCATCTCCGAGCTACGGCCCATCTGCAGTGTCTCCATGGGAGGTCTCCATGCTGCTTCCTGACTAAGATGGACGAGAAAGAAAGGCCTGGTGATCTTTTGAAAATCAACCGCTGAAACACCCTACAGATCACATGGCCTGTTATAGGTGGGGTTCCTTTGAATGGGGTGGGGGGTGTCACCTTCACAGCAGCCAACAACAGCAGTAACCCCAAACCCGCAGTTTTAAACATGAAGAAGTCAGGGCTCAGAGCACTGAGGTGATTTGCCTGAGTTTACAGAGCTGGCTTTATGGCTGGGCTGGATTTAATAAAGCAGAGCCGGCATTTTATATATGGATCTATAAGGCCGAAAGCCCTTTCGCACATAGGAGCTCATGACATACCCTATTGAGTGCATCCCTTTTATTCACATGACGGCATGGGGACTAAGAGAATAAGGCCCTCCCCCACCCCCGCCCTGACTTACACACACCAGCAGGTCTTGTAACCGGTGTCAAGAATTCTCCTCTGGCAGAGGAAGGTGCGTGGCTAGTGGGCCCCGTCCATACCTGTTCTGGGCTTGATTAGTCCCGACTCTCCCTAAATGTAGCTAAGCCATGACTCTTTACCCGCACCCCAGTTCAAAAGGGGAGACTGCTCAGCAGAGGAGAATATATCTGGGCAGCTGCAGGCACCTGCTGCACTGAGAAAATGGAGACAAAAGGCTACGGGTGTATGGGCACAGGCAGGGAACTGTATTACAAAGGTACATCACTTTCATATTCATTTGTACATTTTTCCTAATCAGAAAATTAGGCTTTAATGTGACCTCAATTTCAACCTTGTCGCTGTATCACCTAAAGCGCATTAGAGAGCTCTTTCCCAGGGCCAGAACTCTGATTGGAGGTCAGGAGGCTGGGGTTTTAATCGACTTGTGATGAGACCACTTTCCCTGGCTTCCCTCCTCTGCCTGGGCTCAGCCTCTCCTCTGGCAGGGGGGTGGTGGGAGGGGGAGTGGGGGCATCATAGGTGGTAATGCGAATTTCCCATTTCACACCCAGGGCTGGACTAGCTGCCTGCAGCTCTCGGGGCCTCAGATCAGGTGTGCACAAACAGAAGCACAAAGGACATGCGCTTCCCAAAGTAATGAAAGCAAAGGCCAGGCGCTGCCTTGCCCTTTCTAGTCCTCCTTTCAGGGGGGCATCAGGTGTTAATCCACATTGGGGTGCAGAGGAGGCCCCAGGGGACCCCCACCTCCACCAAATTCCTCAGCTAAACCATCTGCAGAAGGAGAATGTGTTAACCCAGTAGTCCTCCAATGGAGAGCCATGCTTGTGAACCGCTCCAAAGATCCACTGCCACCGAGTCGATTTCAACTCCTAGCCACCTCAGATCCCAAACCAAACGCAGAACCGTTGAGTCATTCTGACTACACGACAGGGTAGAACTACCCCTGTGAGAATGTAACTCTTACCGGGAGTAGAAAGCTTCCTCTTTCTCCTGCGGAGCTGCGGGTGGTTTCGAACTGCTGGCCTGTGGTTAGCAGCTCAACGCATAAGCACTACGCTACCAGGGCGCTTTGTCACAGCAACCTAGGTCGTGGTAATAATACTGATGCTTGGGTTAGCCCTTGCTTCCGAGATCCTGAGGTCTGAGTGTGATTTGAGTTGGGTTATTTTAGGCTAGAGCTGTGCTAACTTTCCCAGCCTGTGCCTCTCACCCAAACCATCCTCCCATCCCCTATAGCCACACCCAGGAGATGAAAGGGGAAGCTGCATTCCTATTGACCATTCCCTAGGGGCAAGGCACCAACATTTTTTAACCCTAAGACACCTCCAGGAAGGAGATGAGTGACATGACGGTTAGACTTCCTATCAGACAGCTTCAAAGCGGTGGCACTTTCTGTTTGCCCCACACGATAAAATGCTTCTCAGGCCTCAGCCCTCCTTCGTACAGATGAGGCCTGTGTGACCAGCTTCCTCGGAACAGCCAGCACCCAGCTATCTCCGTGGATTCAAAGCAGGTCCCCCACCCTGCTCCCCAAAGCCAGCCCCAACCTCTGTACCCATTATGCAGCCTGGTACTCCTGCCATTTAGGTATCAGCTCCTCAGAGATAATTCAAACACCAAGAAAACGCTATTTTATATCTAGTGGGTACAGCGTATACTAATTCATGCTGGTAGGCTTTATTTCCCATATATCCAGATCCTGACTGCAGTCTACCTCCAGGCAGGAACGAAATGGATGCAGGTGGAGGCAGTGGGGAGGCTCCTGGCTGGCTTTTGCTGCCTCTTCAGCACCCTCTCCATGCACTTGAAGCAAGGATTACACAGTCGCCCTCACAGGTCTCTGCCCACAAGGGCGCTCAGAGAGGCCACTGGCAGAAGAATGTCTGAACTTCAACATGGCTTTCCACACCCAATGGGAAGGCCTGTCTAAGTCCCTCATAGGCAACACTGCAAAGATGTCCTGCCTGTATCTAATCCTTTTCTAATCTTTCCTTTGTTTTGCTAACTTTACTGTTTGCCCACATCTCTTTAGTTAGAAATCTCAACTTAGGAGCATTTAAATCTCCATTTTAACCTATGCTCTCTGGCTAATAAGCCTTGTGACGCTAAGACTAGGCCTCTTTCTGGACCACGGTCTCAGCACCGGGAATGCCGCTTCACTAGATGATGGTGAAGTTTGCTGATGCCATGCTTGTGGTGGTTGTGTGCTTCTGAGGAGATGCCACCCACAGCATTCCTATAGGACAGAGGGAATGTGCCCCCGGGGGCTCTGTAGGCTCTCCCCCTTATGGAAAGATTGTGGGAAACTGAGAAGCGGAAAGAGAGTGGGTGCAGACACCTTCTCTGCACTCACGATGTTCAGGAGTCTGGGAGCTCTAGACTCTCATGGTGGAGGCCTTCACGTTGGTGGGTTGGGTTGGAGATGAATCTCAGTCTCATTCTCCTAACTAAGGTTGTTCCCCATACTGCCCCCCCACCCCCATAATAATGCCAATCTTAAGATGCTGCTTGCAAGCACACGGTTGCTACTCTAGGCATGGAGGTTAGCTGCCTGAAGGTCTTCTGTCATTGTGATCAGTCACAGACCCACTCTAAGTAGGGCCCACTCCCTTCTGATAAGGATCACAGATAGCGCCCATGGAGAATTGCTCAGGGACACTTAAGGTCCAGCCAGTTCAGAGATGACCAAGGGTAAGTCGCCATCTTGTCCTGTGTTAGTCCCTAGCACATGCCCCTCCTGTTACGTATGTGTGTATGTGTGTGACACGGCTTTCATGCCCGAGATGTTATGAGCCTGCTGGAGAACACATTAGCACTCACTCTTGGGTCCCGGTCTCCACGGAAGAGGTGAACACTGCGTGTCTTGTCCGTTGCTTCTCGAATTTGCCCTCCAATTAAGCAACCCCCATTAGGAACGATTTGCTTCGTAGAGCCTAGTCCCCATAATACATGACCACTCATTCCCCCCTTGGAACTGGAAGGGGAAGGATCACCAACCTTTTGGTTAGCAGCTTCCCAGGGAGCCATTGAGGAACCTAGTTTCATCTCCTTAGGTTCTTTGAGTCTCGCCTTCCAACCTCTCATCCAGAACGGATGGCCACATGGCTCTATGTTGCCATGAAACCCAATCCCACGTGCCCCGCCAAAAGAGCAGTAAGAAAGCACGTGCTGAAGGTACAGAGCACCAATGAACTTCTTTCTAGGTTCTTGCGTTTTTTTCTCTTTGTCATTGTCAATGCTTCCTATCATTGCGGGGCTCAGTGCTCGGTGATGAAAATAAATTGGCTGTAAAATAGAAAACTGTCCCATCTCCCCAAGTAAATGTCATCTTTTACATCCATTAACATTAGTGTTTATATCAAAAGCCCATTATCGCACGATTGCAAAAAGCACATCTTGTGAGGGCAGAAGGGATGAGCATGTGACAAAAACGTGACATTAAGTACCCCATACATATGCATGCGAATGGGTGGGGTCTGGGTAACATCGCTGGCCTTGCAGGTAGCGGGGCATTCTGAAATTGCAATGGAAGGCAGTGGTTTCTGTCTGTTTGCAGAGGAGGGAGCTTCTTTATTTGGATAATTGCATTACAGGATGGAGCTCAAACAAGCGGGTGCAGGTAGGCTACTGGTTTTGTTTGAATTCTTGTTTATTTCAGCTATATGTAAATAGTTTACTGTGGATATTTATTTTAATTAACAACACTTCTGATGTGTTCATTTAGGAAGTACTCTTAAAACACTGCTTCTTTTTCTAATTTTCTCCAAAAAACCCCCCAAAACGCCCAAAAGCCAGTAAGTACCATGAGCACCTTAAAAATAAATAAATGAATTCATCAAAAAGTGGTTAAAAAATGAGCACAGTGGCTGTGAGAAATATTGTAATTGCTACAGGAACTGCTGCCATGGATCAAGAAGGCGAAACTTCACCTGAGGAAATTGTACTACAATGCCAATTGTCTCCAGTACTCAGGTGGCAATGTTGTTGAAATCTCATCGTGCACTGAATCCTAACTTGGGAGCTGTGAATGAGAGGTGGGGAGATTTCTGGTCACTTTGCTTGAGGAAATCTCTCTGTGGAAGCCATAAGGAGTGAACCTTAGCTGTCACTAGTGCCCACTTCAGTCAACAATGACCCCATGATTCCCAAAGCCTCTAGTCAACAAAGTTCTCAAATGTCTTCTTAAAATAAGACTAAAATGATGGCTAAATAAGAAAATGATTCATCTTCCGTTTCACTGAACAAGGTACTACATTTCACCTGCTACCTTGATGCTAGAGGTTTGGGGCACGATGGTAGGTTTTGTGTCCACTTGGCTGGGCCAGGAGTGTCAGTTTGGCATCACAATCCCCCATGCTGTGACCTAAGACAAGGCAGTCAACTCCATGAGAGGATCGGCTATAAGCAGCACAGTGGTTGTGAGAGGAGTGGGGTAGCGTGCAAATCCCTTCCTCTGGTCACAGGCCTGATATCACTGAAAGAAAGTTCCTCTCTGGTACACACACCCAATGGACTTCTAGGCATTTCCACACAACAATGGTGAAACTACAAAGCACCCCATGACATGGGCAAGTGGATGCTGAGGGAAGGTGGTCAATCATGAAAGGACAACTATTGCAGACCACTCCTATGAGGATTAAGACCAAGGCCAAGACGTGCACAGCAAAAGGAGGGAATGGGGAGGTTCCTACGGGAGGGAAGGCAAGGGAGGGAAGATGAAGCAATGGGCTAGATGGTTGGCTTGGGTGAGGGGAAGTGAGGGATTCGTAAGAAGGAGAAGAGAAAGCAGGGGAGGGGAGGGTAAAGCACAGAGCATGCGGAGCAACTGATGAGTGGTTTGAACTGTTGGATGCAGTTGTGTAGTCTATAATGTAAACCCCTCCAACTAATTCACACACACACACAGCATAAAAAATAAATATTAAAAATGAACCAGCTTTGAAAAAAAGAAACGACCTTTCCCAGGGGCCTGGCCTAGTTCCCATAGAAGCTGACCTTCTAGGAAAGTTTGCTGGGTTTTGGCTGTGTCCAGATCCTGCATCGGGTTCATTCGCCTCTGTATTTTGGGCTTGAGTCGACTGCTTTCCGTGATGCCCGAGGACCCCAGGAGCCATCAGAGGCTTGCCCTCTGAGTTGCCAACCTTGGGTTGATCCACATCTGCCACCTACTGGGTGCGGCAGCCCTCAGAGCTACAGGAGGTGGGAGAAGCCTTCAGCTCCGCCTGTCAGACCCAGGGACTTGAAACTGGACTGGACTGGCCTTATTCACGTTTGCCACGGTGAGCCATGTTCTTGATCCACATTTCTCTCTTTCATATAGACAGATGCTACAGATGCAGAGATAGGTACGTATGTCCCTCCTTTGCTGCTGTTGTTCTGGGATGTGTAAGAAGGCGCCCTGGTGGAGCAGTGCTTCAGCGCTCAGCAGCTAAACAAACCCACCAGCCCCTCCCTAGGAGGACAACGTGGCAATGTCCCTCTGTAAAGATCGACAGCCCTGGAAACCCTTCTACTCTGTCTTAGAAGGTGGCGATGAATCAGAATCAGTTTGGCAGCAAGCAGCTTGGGTGGTGCACATGGTTTGCACTCATTATGGACTGCTAACTGCAAGGTCGTTGGATCAAAACCACCAGCTGCTCTTCGGGAGAAAGCAAGATGATGCTCTCTGTGCTCCGAAAGATTTGCAGCCTCGCAACCGTATATTGAGGCAGTAGGAGTCGGAAATGACATGCTGCAAGTAGGGTTTACGAACCTCCAGGTTGGCAGTTCAAACCTGCTCAGTGGCTCTGCAGAAGGAAGCGCTAATGATCTTTTCCCGTGAACGTTGCAGCCAGAGAATGGATGCAACAGGAATGAGTTTGTATTGGTTTTAGCTTGGCAATCCTAATGAATCCTCGTGACTCCTCCCCATCCCTGCCTATTAAACCCTGCCATTCCCGTTTCATAGATGAGAAAACTGTCGCTTCAGAGGTTGAGTAACTTGCCCAGGGACTCGGGGCGCACAGCTATGGCTGGCACTTGAAGGCCCAGCCACACCCTCAGGGTCATGCCGCACTGCCGGGTGAACCACAGAGCACGCGAAAACCCCAACGAATAAAGCAACTTGGGTAGTGAAGTCCATAAACTAAGGCAAACAACGCTGCGTGCATTTTATTCTTCCAATATATTTTTGGCAGAGGACAAATTGCCCTGGGAGAAGTCTTGTATAATTTCATTTCGAGCATTGTCCTTCTGGTGGTGGGAAACTGAAGCACACACACACTAAAATCAGATTGCAATTAAAATCCAATTATAAATATATTACTATATTAGACACCTACCCAGGAATGATCCAGCAGGGGCCTTGCTCTGAAAGGCAGCATGTCATAGTCTTCAAAGTGCTTCCAAGCGCACTTCTGACTCTGCCCTCTGACCTTGAGTGTGTGTTAAACAATGCTTGCCAGCCTTCCTCTGTGAGGAACGGGACTCAATCTATTTCTCATGACTGAGTAACTTCAATAACCCTATTACCAATTTAGTGTAGAGGGTGGCCGGTGAGGAATATTAAATCTGTCTCTTGCAGATTAGTAAACAAATTAAACCCTGCATTTAAACTGGCGGGATTCAAGAGATGAGATTTGCGTGAGGTAAAGAAACACAGGGTCAAATAACGAGGTAGATGTGTGACCTTGACCCTCCGGTTTTTGCTATTGCCCTTGGGCTATCCGGTCCATTCGGATTCAGGACCACTCTGGGTGTTATAGACCAGAGCTGCTCTGGGGACTCTCCGTGGTGCAGCAGTGAAGAGCTAAGCCACCAGGTGGTCCCTTAGAGAAAGCCCTGGAGCCCTGCTCACAGCGAGATGACAGCCCATGAGACCCTACGGAGACGTTCTATCCCTGTCACTCAAGATCACTACGAGTCAAAACTGACTTGACTGTAGTCTCAGCAACAAAAGCAATCTTTACGGTAGCAGGCTGCCATGCCTTTCTTCTGCAGTGCCCTGGCTGGGTTCGAACCCCCAACCTTCCAGTGGCCAGCCAAGGTCAAATCACTTGTACCACCCAGTGACCTTCCCAGGCTTTAGGCCCTTCGTTTAAACGACCTGCGATGTATTGCTCTGGCTTGACATGTTCAGCAAAATTCTTTTTTCCAAAGAAACAGGCAGCCACCCCCACCCCCCGCACCCCCACTTCCAGGAGGCCTTTTTCTTACAGCATGCAACAGTATCAGATGCTCAGCACATCTGATGACCCAGGAATTTCCTTCCCGCTGCCTGCGAGGAGAAGGCGCCATTTAAGTTGATTTCCTTTCATTTGACAGAACGTCTCAACTACAGAACGCGGGCCCCCCATGTTTTTCCGCAGTTGTGTCCTCAAGCTCATTTGTCATCATTAACAGGAGCCACCCAGACAGACCCACCAGCACCACTCCATTCACCCAGCTCGCTCTGCAGCGAGGGCACAGGCCTTGGGTTGGCTCTGGATATTTTTAATTTATGAAAATGTCTACGGGCCAGACGTTGGAGCCCCACCGCTTCTTTTTAAGTGGTCTGGCATAGACATGCAGTCCACACTGTATGAATCAACTTCATACAGCTAGAGGACAGGTGCTAATTAATCTAACTAATTATGCAGTCCATGGAAGAGGCTTACCCATAGGATTCTAAATCTGGATGGGAAAAAAACGGAGAGCAGAAAAGGGAGGGAAAATGCGTTTGGGTTTCACGCCGAAACATAATTTCGGGAGTCAGCTTCCTTGTCTACTTAACTCGGATTGAATCATGTAATTCCCTCTATCACAATTGCTATTTCTCGCCTTTTTCTTTTCTCCCCCTTCCCTCCGGTGGTACACTTAAGGAGAGCTAAGAAAAACACAACAAGGGGAAAAAAAGGTAAACTGACCTGAGAATTATGAGCTTACTTTTATTTAGTTTTTTAAAAACTGCAAACCAAGCAAGGAAGGGGAAAGAAATCCAACCAGTGCATACCCTTAAGATCACGTGTGCCAACTCCCACGTGAGGCTGCTATTCCAGCAAGCTCCAGTAGGCACTTAACCACTTAGAGGGCCAGTCCCTGGGATTCCCTGGGCGTCCATACAAATGAACATAATTACAGATACCAGGAGCACAGACCTATCGGGCTGTTGATGATCTGAGATCATTCGGGGATTCAGGGAGAGAAAAATCCTGGGGTGTGCAATCGGTTTGGTCACATCGACTCCCTTGGTCTTTGCAGGTTTGCAGAAGTGAGGACATGTTTTTCCCCCAGTTCTCAAAGGGCAGGGGCTGAAGACTGCTGGGGTAGCTGTCAGGGATGGGGAGAAGAGAAGGCTACTAACCTTCCACTAGGGGAGTAAAAGCCAACCGCAAGCGCTCCATTCTCTCGAGAGCAAAAGCCAACACAGGCAACGCGTCCCCGAGAAAGGCAGTGGAGTAATCAGGGAGGTCGATCGGCACCAGCACACCGTGGTCCTGCGAATGAGAACTCCCAAGCCCGCTCAGCTCATTAATTTACCCAACACCCATGGGGAAAACAGGAAATCATGGGCCACTGAGTGCCTGCCTGTCTCCCATTCACCTCGATAAAGGCCCCCAACCCTTAAAATAAAAATCATCATCCTTTCAGGATCATGAATTAAAATAGCTGGAAATAATTCTTAAAATGAATAATTTAGGAATTCACATGTCTCGTTAACACTAAGTGACTTCCCAGCTGGGCAGAAAATCAAAATCTACATTTGGCAGTTTTACAAGTCATTATGAAAGTATGTCTACTCTTTATTTGATCGCCTATGTCTAAATACAGTCCTCAGTTCTAGTTAGGTCCCGCCTTTCAGAGCTACATTAGGAAATTCAAGAGGCCAAAGACTCAGATACCATTTGAGAATGGAGGGGAAAAAAAAACCCCAAAAAACGTGGTGTGTGTGTGTGTGTGTGTGTGAAGGTGACAGTCACAGTAAAATAGGTGCTGGTTTGAAAAGGAAGGAGCTAAGTTGTTCTGAAAATATTACTCTACGCAGGGACCCACAAGGTCAGCTGTGGTCTGACTCTGTGCATATAAAACACCCAGCGAAGGTAAAGATACAGGGATTGAGAGCGGATTACAGAGGAATGAGGGCTGGGGAGAGGCTGCTTAATGGATACTGTGTCTCCGCTCTTGGGAATGATGAAAAGGTTCTGCAGCTACATAGGGGTGCTGATGCCCCAACGTGAGTGTATTCAGTGCCATGTCATTAGATCCTCAAAAGTTGTTAAAGCGGCACCTGGTATGTGTACTTTGCTACCATAATCATCTTGAACAGGGCAATATTTTAAGCGATAGAATGCAGCGTGTAGGCTCCAATGAATGACAGACAAAGGAGCAGACATTCGAAGCACTGAAGTCAGCCCTCCTGCCCAAGCATGCATCATGTGGAATTCAAAAGGACAAGACAACGGTGCCTCCGTCTCCCCGGCTCCCTGCTCTGACCTGCTAATTCTGGTATCTTCTGCCATGGGAAGAGATACAGGACTGAGAAGAGACGGAGGTGGAGGCAGAACATGCCCTCTCTCTTCCTCCCTAGCCTGACGTCCTCCCAGAGCGTCCAGCACAACAGGAGGCCAGCCCACAGGCAGCCAACACCATCTCAAATGTATTCAACTTAGGAGTGAGCAAGTTTCAGATGTATTTGATGCCTTAAAACTGTTTAGGAACAATAAGGAATTGAAGACTGCCGCTTATAAATTCCCTCATGTGCTGCATGGCTATGCTGTAATCATGTCTCCTTTCCTGGTTAAGGGGGTGGAAGTGGAGAGAAACCCAGGAAAGGAAGTAGGGAGAGAACCTGACATCAACACTGAGCACCTAATGAATATTTCCTCAGTGCTCTGAAGAAGCCTTTCTTGTTGACGGTTGGTTACAGTAATATTGCCCAACCATAGTGGCTACTTACTGGTTTCTTTCACCATCAAAATGAGACAACTCACAATGGTTTGAGAGAGAGGACACAAACATACATCTCTGACTTCAGAGGTTGGGGATTGGTTCGACATGGTCTTACCCTTGGAAGAAACTATGGAATCACCTACAATCCTCAGATAACCCAGGTGGGCAAAGGGAGGCCCAGGGAGGTAGAATAAAGGAATGTGCTAAAGGTGACATTCAGAGGGAATGATGACAAGACAGTGTGATAAGCAAACCACTGTCTGCCCCTCATAACTTTCACAGGAAATACCAAGCAGCGGGACTGGCCTTGACTTTGGGGGACTCTGGATCAAGGAGCAGGGAAAACAGCATGAAACTCCAGACAGACAGGAACCAACATATCAACAATGAGGATATTCACTTCTCCCAGTGTCCCTGACACTCGCCCTGCCACGTGGGCCACCAGTTGCCATGAACCGAAGTAGTGGACCCAGAAAAAGAGGATGCGTTTGTAACCACCAGCACTCCCTGCTTATGCAAAAGGCTCCTATCTTAAATCAGCAACACCCACTTCCCTGGCGGGGAGGGTGCCCGTACCTCCCCGACCAGACACTGTTGGTTGCAAGCTGGCTGCAAGGTGCAACAGCCCTTGCATTGTGGTTGGCTGTCACAGTCAACGTTCTACCCCCTGCCCTGTGCACCTCATAGCTTAGGCCAAAGAAGCCAACAGGACAGTCTCCCAGAGTGTCAGATGGGCTCTATTTGAGCCCCTTTCAGTCAATGCTGTGGGCCCAGGCTGAGGCTGTGGCAAAGAAGCAGGCTTCTTTAGTAGAGGCTACACCCACAGACAGCATATTCCAGGGGGCATGCTATTAATTGTAAGGCACACCTACCTGGGAGAACACTTACAGTGTAGCAGCACATCCCCCACCCAGACACTGCTAGCTTCAAGCCTACTGCCAATGCTACAGAGGGTCCATGCAGTGGAGTCTGCTGTCATGGTCAGCATTCTACTAGCCTCCCTGTGCACACTACATTTTCAAGCCAAATCTCAACCCCACTGCTGTCTCGTTGATCCTGACTCATAGTGACCTCATATGACACAGAAAACGCTTAGCCAGACAGGGTTTTTCTAAGTCTGTAGTCTTCACAGAAATCGATTGCCACATCTTTCTCTTGAGGGGGGTCTCTGGTAGATTCAAAGCATCTATCTTTTGGTTGACACCCATGCCACCAGGGTCCCGTTGGGAGTCAATTCCCGTCGAGCTGTTCCCACCTTGAGTCAATGCAGAGAACTACGGACTGAGGCTGCTCTGTGCTAAGAAATAGGCAGTGTGGGAGCAGGCTCCAGCCACAGGAAGCATACTCATCCCACAAGGACAGCTCTAGTAACAAGCATGACCCCCTGAAAGTCCGCTTGGATTGTGACAGCCCTCTTTCCACCCAGACTATGCCACCTGCAAGCCAGCTGTGCGTTACCACAGTAGGTCCAGGCTCCCCTGGTAAACATTCTACCAGCCCCCTGTGTACCCCATAGCTCTGTCCTCTGAAACTAATTTCCAGTTGGTGCTGAGAGCTGACAAATAAAGCTCCCTTGTGTTAGGAAGCAAGAGTCTTGCGTGGAGGCTATACTCACAGCCAACCATCTACTGGGAGGAACCAGTGGGAGGCTAGACTCGCAGAGCAACCTCCATGTAGATCTGACCAGAGCACATACTCCCCCTAACACCTGGTAATTGTTGGTTGCCAGGATGTTGCAAACTGCTAGAGAAGGTCCCCTATGGTGGACTCTTCTCCCATAGTCAGCATTCTCCCTGCATCCCTGTGAATCCCATAGGCCAGGCCTGTTAAACTGAGAGAACTCCCCCTCACATTCAGTGCTGAATACGACTGACTGGGCCTGCTATGTGAGAAACAAGCACACCACGTGACTGGACGCCACACTCCCAGGCAATATCCTCTAAGGCTGGCTCTGACCACTGCCAGGCAGACCTCCCTGGGGTTCTGTTTGGAGTATGCTGACCCCATAACATTAGGCTGTTGGAGCAATACGAAATCCTACAGAGGGTTCCCTATAGTGGAATTAGGAGGTGGGGCCCCTAAGTGGTTAATGTTCCCCCAACCGTCTCAGGTCCACTGAGGATCTGAAAGCAAGAAGACAGGTCTCCCTGAGGTCCCTCTCGGAGTGCCAGCAACTCCTCCATTATGAACCAGGAAACGCTGCCTACACATCTCCTCAATGCCAAGTCCAACATTAGCAGCCTCCACCGAGCAAGGAAGGAACCCTTTGGCAAAGTAGATGGGCACCGCCCAGTCTCAAAGGAGG
Organism: Echinops telfairi; assembly: GCF_000313985.2. Classification (NCBI taxonomy): domain Eukaryota; kingdom Metazoa; phylum Chordata; class Mammalia; order Afrosoricida; family Tenrecidae; genus Echinops; species Echinops telfairi. Next base: position 19,547,614 of record NW_022103905.1, read on the forward strand.
CTTGCTGGGAGTGGTTACTCTGAGTGAAAGCATGGTTGCAGAAATGGATAAGGGAAAGGAGTAATAACCACAGAGAAGAGACGATACCTCCTGAGGGACGGATTAATACATGAACTCTCACCTGAACGCTTGACCACAGTGGACTCTCCTGTGTCTTTAGGGGAAAGAGAAAGTTGAAAGATGCTATCTGAAAAGATTCTGCCTACCTAAGTATTTCTTGCTGAAAGTAATACACACACACACACACACACACACACACACACAAACACCAAACACTGCAGAAAATTTAAAGGGCAATACCCTAAAAAAGTCAAATGTCTCAACAACAAAAATTACAAGATGCACAAAGAATTGAATAACAATGGCCCCTCCCAATTCACATGACAAAGGAAGTAAAATCAAATCTAGAGATTACCAAACAGTAAAATAAAATGAAAAAGTACACGACATTAACCATAATTAAAAGACTAAGGGAAAGTATAGGCGAAAAGCTAAAATAAATAAAGGAAATAATGTAAGAACAAAGTGAGGATCGAGAACAAGAGCTATTGCAATTGATGCAACAACAGCTGACATGAGATCCAGAATAAAAGGATTTACCAACGCATTCAATCTGATAGAAGAAGAATTTAAGATGATAAGATTTACCAAAGCATTTAATCTGATAGAATAAGAATAAGAGAATAAGAATGTGTGATGAGGAAGAGCAAGAGGAATGGAGCTCAAGGAGGCGAAGCACCATTCGATGGCATTATGGGACAAGAGATCTCACATATAAATGATAGGAATCCCAGGAGCGTATTAAAGAGGGAAAGAGATAGAAAGAATGTGTGAAGGAATCATGACAAACTTTCCCCAATCTAATGAAGAACTGAAATCTGTAAATCCAAGAAGCTAAAAGAACCTCAAGCAGGATAAACCCACAGAGATAGTAAAAAGGAAACAATCATCAAAAAAAGGAAGGGCTCCAATAATACCAACTGCTAGTTTTCCCTCAGAAACACTGGAGTCCAAAATCCATGGAACAAAACATTTAACAAGCTGAATGCTTAAAGCAAGAACAATAAAACCAATCAACCAAAATATTCTATCCAGCAAAGCAGTCCTTAAAGAAGAAAGGAGAAATTAACATTAAAGAAAACTTAAATACTGAAAGATGTGTCATGTTCATGGATTGAAAGATTTAAATTTGTTAAAATGTCAATACTAAACAAAGTGAACTTAGATTCAATACAATGATGGTCAAAATTCCAACAACTTTCTTTACAGAAAAACATGATCCTCAACTTTATATGGAATGGGAGAAAAGCCCCAAAATAGCAAAAAACGATGTTGAAAAAGAACAAAGTAAATGTGGTGAAGAAGGCAGATGGTGCTCGGCTATTAAAAGATATAGCGTCTGGGGTCCTAAAGGCTGGAAGTGAAACAAGCAGCCATCCAGCAGAGAAGCAACTAACCCACATGGAAGAAGCACACCAGCCAGTGCGAGCATGAGGTGCCACCGGGACTAGGCAACAGGCATCAGAAGACCCTTAACCATCAAACAAACAAAACCATATGGTTAAGATCGAAGCAGAGTGGAGCAGAGACCCAAAGCCCATCTGTAGACAATGGAACATCCCCCATAGATGGGTCTCAGGGAAGGGATGAGTCAACCAGGGTGCAGTAAAGCACCGATGAAACACACAATATTCCTCTGTTTCCTTGAGGCTTCCTCACCCCCATCACCATGACCCCAGTGATGCCTCTCACTTCGGACTAGACCGGAGCAGTACACAGCCGTAGATAAAGAGATAAGAGCTTGGGACACACGCAACCCAGGAGCAGGAATGGGAAGAGAGATACAGATGGGAAGGGTGAAGGGGAGGGGGAGGGGAACAAGGAGGAACTGATTGACACACAACCACACACACCCCTCCAGGGGAAAGAACAACGGAAACCCTGGGGGAAGGGAGAGAGTGGTCTGTGTGAGGCATGGAAATAATAATTTATCACCTATCAAGGGGTCACGAGGGTGGGGGAGAGGGGGAAAAAGAGGAGCTGATACCAAGGGCTCAAGAGAAAGTAACTGTCTAGAAAGGAATGATGGCAACATATGTACAAATATGCCTGATACAATTGATGTATGGACTGTAATAAGCATTGTAAGAGCTCTTAATAAAATGATTTAAAAAAACAGAAGAACAAAGTAGGAGGATTCACATTTCCTGATGTTTCACATATATATATATATATATTTTATGGTTACCAGGGGCAGAGAAGGAAAGGAGGCTAAATGGCTACCTAGAAGATAAACACATTATTAGCTTGGGTGAAGGGACAGACAATACACAACAAAAAAAATTAAGTTCAATAATAAATGAAAAAGACAAAGGAAGTTGCAGGGAGGTGTACAAGAGTTAGTGGTAACAGAGGTAAACACTATTATATATATAATCCTGTAATACTAATCTATGAGTGATACATAGGAAGATATGCATGCTGAGCAGGTGTGGGAAGGGCAATGAGACTAGTCCCATAAATACATATTAAAATATATGCATACTAAATCTAAATTTGATTGAAGCTATTTCTACATATATATTGACCCACATTAGAACATACAGGGTGCAGAGATATGAAAGCCTCCTTAGACATCATCAAACGCCTTGAAGGAATGAGTCCCTGGACCTGGGAGCTCAAAACTAGTTTTTGGAGACACTAAGGTCAGTTGGCAGAATATAGTCCATAAGGACCAGGTTCTACATTCTACCGTGGTGAGTAGCAACTGGGGTCTTAAAAGTTCACTACTTAAAAGTCCATCTAAGTTGCAACTACTGGTCTTTCTTATCTAGAAGAAAGAAGATTCAAGAACAGCAAAGGCACAGGGAAACAATGGACCACGGACCCATCAGTCCAATGGACCACGGACCCATCAGTCTCCATGACTCTGAGACCAGGCGACTTAGATGGTATGTGGCTACCACCATCCACTGCTCGGAAAGCGATGATAAGATCCTGGATAAAGGGGTGGTGGGGAGGGGAACGTGGAACAAAACTCCAAAGCCTAACTGGTCAGATGGACACTGGTGGAAATCTTAAGACTAAGGCCCTTAGTCACCCTGCAGGTCTGGAAGGAACTTAGCCTTATTGCCCAATTTTCAGCCCCAAACCAGACAGATCTACAAGGTGAAAAGTAATGCTAGAGAAGTATACACTTGGCAGAATAATCAGCCATTTGAGATAAAATGGGTAGCATTTTCCCAAGGACAAAGTTTGGGAGGAGTAAGAAAGAAAGCGGAATGGAGATAAGACACACAGAAAGAAAGTGGGCTAAGTGGTATCACATTGTGGGGACTGCCTTCAATGGCATGAAACAAAATATGAATGAACTGCTGAACTGTCCATTTGCTGCATAAACATTCACCCAATTCACATTTTTAAAAGTGTTTTTGTTTTGTTTTAAGGATATACAGCTACGGGAACCCAAACAACTTAGTACTGGTATAAGAGTCACATAAACCAATGGAATAGAGCTAAGAGCTCAGAAGTAAGCCCACATCTCTGGTAACTGGTTTTTCACAAGAGTGATGCACCCATTCACTGGGGAAAAGAATCTCTTCAACACAAGGTACCAAGAACATTGGGTTTCCACAGGAATGAAAAGTAAAAATGGGATTCATGTTGCAGACTATAAATATAAACAAATCAAAAATTAATTAAAGGCTTACATATGCAAACTGTAACCATAAGATTTTTTAGAAGAATAAGCAGGGACAATCTTGTGAGGCCTAGCTTTGAACAACAGACTATCTAATATAGCAAAAGCACAAAAGTCAAAATGAATTTAAAATGAGCCCTCATAAAAATTTAATACCTTTATTTGTAAAAAAAAATCCTGATTATTATAATTGCTGCCAGTAGGTTGTTGTCCCTAATAAGTTGACTTGGCTTAAGTCACATGACAGATATATTTATAACCCAACTGAAACATACAGGTGCCACTCGGGCTGTTCATGTACAAGCAAACACTTCATGGGATTTGGTTCATTAGCTTGGAGGTTTAGGGTTGTGGTTTCAAGCAACATTCCAGAGCACTTGCCTACTAACATGTTCAGTGCTTCTGCTCCACGTCCTAGGCCATCGCATAGTACATCTGGCAGCTTAGTAGTTTTGTAAGCCACCCTCTAACGATTGGTCTCCATTCCCCTGGAATGAGGAAAATCAAGACTAGAGGGAGGATATGAAATGGGTGGCCAATTGTCTCCATGAACAACTAACTGGCCCCTTTGCTATGAAGCTAGGTGAGCTGATGTCTTGGTCCAAGATTCCGCAGAAGAATCTTGAGACAAAGGAAAGGTGGGGTGGGGGAAGGAACACAGGCCCACATGTCAAATTTTCATGGACTCAAGACTTTCTGGAAACCATGGGGGAAGAAACCACTGAAGCCAAAGAATTTTGAAACCTTAAGCCCCAAATATCCCCAGAAATCACTTTAAAACTGAACAACAGTTTAACGAGTACAAAGGGTCTGCTATGAGGGTTGTGCTCTCTTTTTAAAAAAAATCATTTTATTGGGGACTCGTACAACTCTTATCACAATCCATCCATCTATTGTGTCAAGCACATTTGTACATTTGTTGCCATCATCATTCTCAAACCATTTGCTTTCTACTTGAGCCCTTGGGATCAGCTCCTCATTTTCCCCTCCCTCCCCGCTCCCTGTTCCTCATGAACACTTGATAATTTATAAATTATTATTTTGTCATGTCTGACACTGTCCAAAGTCTCCCTTCACCCACTTTTCTGTTGTCCGTCCCCCCAGGGAGGAGGTTATATGTAGATCCTTGTAATCGGTTCCCCCTTTTTACCCCCTCTTCCCTCCACTCTCCCTCCATGCATCGCCACTCTCAGCACTGGTCCTGAAGGGATCATCCGTCCCGGATTCCTTGTGTTTCCAGTTCCTATCTGTACCAGTGTACACTCTCTGGTCTAGTCAGGTAGAATTGTCATGATAGTGGGGAGGGGGAAGGACGCATTTAAGAACTAGAGGAAAGTTGTATGTTTCATCATTGCCACACTGTACCCTGACTGGCTCGTCTCCTCCCCGCGACCCTTCTGTAAGGGGTGTCCAAGGCTTATCTATGTGGGATCAAATTGGCAACAGCAACTTTAGATTAGATAGGAATCTTAGGGGGGCAGTGATGGCGTATTAATGAGGGAGGATCATCTCAGAAAAAGAGGGTGAGAATGTAATCAGTGTCCCTACCGTACTTGTAGAAACTCTTCAACCCAGAGATACTCTGCTGCGTATAATCTCAACCATGACAACAAATGTAACCTCAGAAGAAAAACATTCACATAAGTGTAGAAATACCTTAGGACAAGGTTTCCCTATTCTATGGAAATGGAAGAATCAAATGGAAGTCTTTAGAAGTATGAGATATCCTATCAGGAGGGGGCTCTGATAGCAGAGGGGGATCTAAGGCAGGGCAGGTCCAGTATGTGACGTGAAGGGCAGCGCCGCTGAGCACAGCAGACATCCAGAGGCAGATCAAGGGCAAGCAAGGGGGTGGGTCACTTGCTCCCAGGGACAAGTCCAGGGGGAACGGCATTTAGAGAGACCACAAATATGAAATGTACCTGATTGAGGCAGTTGGACAAGGCAAGGGGGCGGGGGTGTTTCTGTTGAGGCATCACGGGTCAAAGTCTACTCATCATGGATGGGTGGGGAGGCACTAGAGAGAGAGCCCCTGAGTGCTCATTATCCGTGCTAAACTCTTGTCCTACACACCTTCTTTGGTTGTGCACACACACACACACTCTACAATGAACAGATTCCCATTGTGTTAGGCCATTTAATAATTTAATGTACTCTGAGCAGACAATTAAATCTCTTTGGGCCTTGACTTCCTCACCCATAAAATGAAGACGATGATGTCTATAAGGCATCTTATCACTGTGACAGTGAGGGGCCACTCAGTCCTCCCAGACTCATAGGAACCCCTGCAGAATGGAAGGAAACACTACCCCCTAGTCCTATACCATCCCTCTGATTGGTTGCAGGTCAGATTACAGGAGTTAACGAGAGGGAAAGTGTTTAACATAGTACCCTGGAGGCGCTGCTCAGTTAAGCATTGGGCTGCCAACCACAAAATCAGCAGTTCAAAACCCACCAACAGCTCCATGGGGTG